>NC_135390.1:22423402-22580902 GCF_051989625.1 Stigmatopora argus
TTGCATTTATTGTATTTATTTTATTTATTTTATTTATTGTATTTATTTTATTTTTTTTATTTTATTTTTTTATTTCATTTATTTATTTGTTTATGTATTTCTTTGTTTCTTTATTTATTTATTTATTAACTTACTTATTACCTATTTATTTATGTCTAGGGTGTCTTTTTCTGTCTGTATTCTCACCCTCTCGCTACTGTGACAATGAAATGTTTATTTATTACTTATTTATTTGTCTGATTTGTTGTTATTTGTGCACTTTGCAGTGAAGCTTTAAATCTGATGACAATGTGTATTGACAATCCATATATTCAATTCAATTCAATATTCAATGTATATGCATGTATGTACAATAAAGCTTTCAATTCAATTCGTCATTGTGTTGTTTTAGTTTAGTTATTCCACATACTCTTTGTAAGTTTATTAACAGGTGCCTATTTTGTGCGTTGTTGTTGTTGTTGTTGTTTTACAGTGACTTGATTGTAATCATATTTGTTCTTGTTTTCTGATCAATTTATTTATTTATTTTTTTAGGTGGAAACGCCAGCTGTCGTCGTCAAGAGTCAAAGCCCAGCTGTTGTCGTCGTCGTCGCTAACTCGGGTAAGTCGCTCGCTTTTCCATTTTAGCAAGGAACGCTAGCACAATGCTGTTTATATGCGTATTTTCCCACAATGCATTGAACTACAGGGTGCAGGATTTATTGCATTCTTTCATTTTCTTAGCTGCTTATCCTCATTAGGGTCGCGGGGGGGTGCTGGAGCCTATCCCAGCTCACTACGGCAGACACCTTGAATGACAAATGCCGACCAATCATAGCGAGGGTCAATTTAGAGTGTTAGCCGGCTAGCCTAGCATGCATGTTTTTGAGATGTGGGAGGAAATTGGAGTACCCTGAGAAAACCCACGCCAGCCCGGATCCTCATTAAGATCGCGGTGGTGCTGGAGCCTAGCCCAACTCACTACGGAGGACACCTTGAATGACAAAGGCCGACCAATCGTAGCGAGCGGCAATTTAGAGTGTTAGCCGGCTAGCCTAGCATGCATGTTTTTGGGATGTGGGAGGAAATCGGAGTACCCGGAGAAAACCCACGCCAGCCCGGGGAGAACACGCAAACTCACGCACAGTGAGGACCCGCCAGGGCTCGAACCCACGACCCCAGAATCGCGAGGCCGACCCGCTAACCACTGGGCCTGGATTTATTGCCTTTTACTTTGAATATTTGACTTTTATTTTGAATATATTCACGTGTTTTGCATGTTTTTCTGACGTTTTGGAGACAATAAGAGCTTTCTGAGATCATGTATTTCCTTATTATGAATATTTGATCTTGAAAAATGACAACTTTTTGGAGTTTCCCGGACTTTTCTCGCCTTTTAAAGCCCTCGTCCGCAATTTGACCGGGGGGTGACGTACCCGCGGCAATCCTACCATCCGCTTAACGGAGTGCATTGAAGGATTTTATTTCAACTTTGGCCGATGGGTTGCCGCGTGTCATGGCCGCCGTCGGTCGGAGTGACGGGCGGATTAAGCCGCCTTTGAAGATCTGCTTCGCGGCGGCGCCGTTCATTTTTCGTCGCCGCTGACTCGGCGGGAAAAGCACGGGTGGGCGGGAAGACGGCATTAGAATTATTTTTGGAATAATTTCGTCAACATCAGCGTTGCCACCTGCGTCAACTTTATGGAAATGTTATGAAAATAGTTTTGTTCTAAAGACAAAATGGCGTGCTTGCTTGTCATAACGTGCGTTGTCGTCATGGCGACACGCTGTCCAATTGTGCAGATGATTTCAATATGGCGGCTTCCTTTTGTGCTTGATTATTATGGCCTGTGTAACTTGTGCTCAGGTGTTATGGCAGAATTTGACTATTAGGACAAGTTGGACTTGTGCTTTGTTGTCATGCCAACGTGATGTTGTCGTTTATTATTGTCAACAATTTTACATGTGTTCGGTGGCTTAAGTGTTATGATGACATATTTTGCTGGCATGCTAACATGATGATTGTTATGACAAATTGGACATGTGCCTTGTTGTCATGCCAACATGATGCTGTAGTTTGTTATTGTCAACAATGTTACATGTGCTCGGTTGTCATGCCAACATGAACATGTGCTTAGGTGTTATGTTTTGCTATCATGCTAACATGATCATCTACTTGATTGTTATGACAAATTGAACATGTGCTTTGTTGTCATGCCAACATGATGTTGTCGTTTATTATTGTCAACAATGCTACATGTGTTCGGTTGCTTAAGTGTTATGATGACATATTTTGCTGTCATGCTAACATGATGATTGTTATGACAAATTGGACATGTGCCTTGTTGTCATGCCAACATGATGCTGTAGTTTGTTATTGTCAACAATGTTACATGTGCTCGGTTGTCATGCCAACATGAACATGTGCTTAGGTGTTATGTTTTGCTATCATGCTAACATGATCATCTACTTGATTGTTATGAGAAATTGAACATGTGCTTTGTTGTCATGCCAACGTGATGTTGTCGTTTATTATTGTCAACAATGCTACATGTGTTCAGTGGCTTAAGTGTTATGATGACATATTTTGCTGTCATGCTAACATGATGATTGTTATGACATATTGAACATGGGCTATGATGACATGTTACATGTGCTCGGTTGTCATGCCAACATGCACTTGACTGTCATGACAAATTGAACATGTGATCGGTTGTCATGCCAACGTGAACATGTGCTCAAGTGGGATGAGGACATTTTTTGCTAACACGCCAACAGGATGATTGTTATGACATATTGAACATGGGCTTTGTTGTCATGACAACTTGAATATGAGTTGGGCTGTGGCGCCAACATAAACGTGTTTGATTGCCCAGACAACTCAACATTGGTTCTTTTTGTCGTGCCAATACGACGCCATGGCGGCTGATTCTGACAAATGTAACAAATAACCAACACGTGCTCAGTGGTCATGCCAGCAAGCCAATTGAGTGATAGGACAAATTGGACGTGGACTTTATTTTCTTGCGGGGAGAGCAAGAATGCCTTTTGTTGTCATGACGACGCCAGACGGCGCTTTGCGTGATTAGCGTCTTTTACGATGACAATGTGGTTTTATGTCCCTTTTAGTTAACGTATTTCAAGATCGACGGAGCGATACGCTTCCCAAATCGAAATTCGCGGGCCTGAGTAAATCCCGGACCGTCGTAAAACCCGAATAAATCCCAGACGTCGTAAAAAAAACAGAATAAATCCCGGACCGTCGTAAAACCCGGATAAATACCAGACCGTCGTAATCCCCGACTGTCGTAAAACGCGAAAAAATCCCGTACTATCGTAAAACCCGAATAAATCCTGGACCGTCGTAAAACCCGAATAAATCCCGGACCGTCGTAAAACTCGAGAAAATCCCGGACCGTCGTAAAACCCGAATAAATCCCGGACCGTCGTGAAACCCAAATAAATACCGGACCGTCGTAAAACCTGAAAAAAATACTGAACTGTGGTAAAACCCAAATAAATCCCGGACCATCATAAAACCCGCATAAATTCCAGTCCGTCGTAAACCCCGAATAAATCCCAAACCCGAAAAAAAACCCGGACCGTCGTAAAACCTGAATAAATCCCAGACCGTCACCCGCCGTTCAATTATTAATATTTTCCTTTTACCTTATGAAGTCAATTTGGCTTTTTGTTTAATATTGGCACACCTGAATAATTCCCAGATTTGCCACCGTTGATTACGCAAGCCCCGCCATGGCCATCGCCGTCGCCATCGCCAGTCGTACGTACGTCAATACGGTTAATCCCCGCCCCCGCATCACTAATAACGCGTCGGTCCACAAGATGGTTTCCGCTGGCGCTTTCCCTTTTCGGCGGGAATATCACTTGGTGTGATTATTGTGCTCTCAATCTAATATTCACGTTTTTAATATCGGCCGCGGCCTCACTCAATTGTCATGTTTGTCTTTGGGGAAATTAAAGAAAAGCACCGGCGGCAAATGAAACGCATCCTTCATGGCCCATTCTTATTCATAACACGCCGCATTCGCATTCGCATTGGCATTCGCATTCACTAGCCGCATTATTCACGTCTGCCGATTCAGCAATTTTGCCTGGGCTTAAACGTCGGATAATACCACAAAAGATGCGCTCGCTCTCTTTCAATCGCTACTTTTTTGCTAGCGGCGTGCAAATGCTCGATCAAAGCGCTGGTGTTAGCGCAGTGGCTAATAGTTAGCCGTCCTCTGGAAGGGCAAATAATGCAAATACTCGATAAAAGCGCTTGTGTTAGCGCGGCAGCTAACAGCTAGCCATGCTCTGGAAGCCCAAAGACATGCGTTAGCATTCTGTCGGATTCGATAAAAGGATTGTGTTAGCACAGCGGCTAATAGTTAGCCATCCTCTGGAAGGGCAAATAATGCAAATACTCGATAAAAGCGCTTGTTTTAGCGCAGCAGCTAACAGTTAGCCGTCCTCTGGAAGGGCAAAGACATGCGTTAGCATTTTGTCGGATTCGATAAAAGCCTTGTGTTAGCGCGGCGGCTAACAGCTAGCCATCCTCTGGAAGAGGAAAGACATGCGTTAGCATTCTGTCGGATTCAATGAAAGGCTTGTGTTAGCACAGCGGCTAACAGCTAGCCATCCTCTGGAAGGGCAAAGACGTGCGTTAGCGTTCTGTCGGATTTGATAAAAGCCTTGCGTTAGCCCAGATGCTAACAGCTAGCCATCCTCTGGAAGGCCAAAGAATGCAAGTACAGTAATCCCTCGAATTTTGCGGTTAATGTAGACCAGACATGGCGCACACACATACGGCATAGGTAAAAGTATTGCCGCCCTCTGGCGGACAAACACGGGCATTACATCTATAACAGCCACAGATGGAAATATTTCAGCGGCGCAGGGCGCATTTTCATATGCTTTTTAAAAACAAATAAGACATTTATAAATCATTTCCTTCTCATTTTCCATCATTTTTGTGTGTTTCTCACATCTTTCGTACAAAATTGGGACACTTTGACCCATTTTAACGGGTTTAATTGGCAGTTGTGTGAGGACCGTGAAACCAATAAGAGAATTTACATAGAAAGTACACCTCCACTTACGAAACTTTCAAGTTACGAAAAAACTTCTGGAACCAATTCATTTCGTAAGTAAGGGTACGACTGTATATATATATTTATTTATTTATTATCCATCCATTGTTTTTTTTTGTCCCCATTTTTCCGTCCCGTTTTTAATCCTAAATTGAGAGACGATCCATCCGGCCGGAGTCGGACGAGCGAGTGTTCGATGTCCGCCGGCGGCAAAGCCAAGGCCATTTATCACCTGGGCTATTCTATTAGCATTTTACGAGACAAGACCCGAGCGTTCTGGCAGCGTGTCAACAAAACAAGCCGCCAACCCCCAAAAAATGGACAACAAAAAGCTTGGCAGCGCATCGACAAATATGTCCCGCCGTAAAAAGTCCATAATTTACGGCGACGCGCCCGCCGACAAAGCGCGTGAGGACGGCGCCGAGGAAGAACGATAACGCTGTTGATTTAACGGCTTCTTGATTGCGCCTGCGCCGGCGTCCAATCGTTTTTTTTTTTTTCATGTTTGGGGAGTGTATCGACTCGAAGGCAATCCGTTTGGACTGGGAGGGGCTTATTTCGGGTGTTTATGGTTGGCTTCCTGTTGAATTTACTTGGGTTCTTTTATTTTGGGGCCAGTCTGGGACACTTTTGGTGGCATTTCCGGGTCACTTTAGGCCACTTCCTGTTGATTCAGAGGTCATAGGTTTTTTTCTGAATAGTTCCTTGTTGACTTGGGGGGTAATTGGGTCACTTCCGGGTGACTTCAGGACCCTTTTTGTCCATTTTAGGTCATTCCGGTTGGTTTTGGTGCAAATTTAGGTTATGACTTGTTGTGTTTGGTGTCATTTTAGGCCATTTCCTGTTTCTGGCAGGTCACTTCCTGTTGATTTTAGGTCACTTCAAGTCCAGGTCAAGTCCCATTGAGTTTTAAAAGCACTTCCTGTTGATTTTAGAGCAATTTCAGGGCATTTCCTCTTGATTTTAGAGCAATTTTGTGGTACTTCCTGTTGATTTTAGAGCAATTTCAGGGCACTTCCTGTTGATTTTAGGACACTTCAAATCCAGGTCAAGTCCCATTGAGTTTTAAAAGCACTTCCTGTTGATTTTAGAGCAATTTCAGGGCATTTCCTCTTGATTTTGGAGCAAGTTAGGGGTACTTCCTGTTGATTTTAGGTCACTTCAAATCCAGGTCAAGTCCTATTGAGTTTTAAAAGCACTTCCTGTTAATTTTAGAGCAATTTCAGGGCACTTCCTGTTGATTTTAGGTCACTTCTTCTTGATGTTGTCTTTTTTTTAAAAATCAGATCAAATACAGTGGAGATGATTTTTGCGTGCTCACGTACAGGAAGGGGAACGCTCTCTTCGCTGCGAGCGACCTTGACATTTGGCGAGGAGGCCAGGCTCCTCCTCCCTCGTCTCTGGCGCGACTATCGATGAGTACAAGAACGTCCGTAACTACCGATTAGCGTCAAGTTGTCGTTCGGACTTACCATAATCATTTGCCATGCGTGTGGGGTCAGAGAGGACGCTAGTCGCCAGGCTAAGCGGTTAGCGTGCTGCGTGACGTCATAATAAGAGCCAAATCTCGTCATAATGAGAGAGGACGGTCATGACAAAAGTCGTAATAATGTGAGACAAAAGTCATAGTAATATGAGGAAAAAAAGACAAAATAATACGAGATATAATGAGATTGATTTAATTGATTGATTTATTGTTTTATTGTATTGTATTTATTTCATTTATTTGTTTTATTTCTTTTATTTATTTTATTTCTTTTACTTCTTTTATTTCATTTATTTGTTTTATTTGATTTATTTGATTTATTTGATTGATTGATTGATTGATTTATTAACTTATTTATAACCTATTTATTTATGTCTAGGGTGTCTTTTGCTGTGTCTGTATTCTGAAGTCGAAATATAACGAGAGAAAAAACCTAATAATAAGAGAGAAAAGTCGTACTAAAACGAGAAAATAATACGATATTAAAGTGGCAATATTATAAGAGAAGTCATAACCTAACCATAGAAAAATCCTAATCATAAGAGAGAAATAAAAGTTGTACTAATATGAGAGAAAAGTAGTGAAATGTCGTTATTAGATTACATTCAATAACTTTATTGGGGAAATTTCACTGTCACGGTAGCAAGAGGGGGAGAATACAGACACAGAAAAAGACATTTTAGACATAAAGAAATAATATATATTTGTATTGCGGCGGCAAAAAACGGAAGTTCCGAAGCCGCCGCCAATTGTCATATTTCATTTTTTCCAAAATTTCCTTCCATGGAAAAAGCTCAACGTGGGTTGACGCAATTTGCTGAGTGGCGTTTTTGTCCGCCGCCGCCGACTCGTTCGCCGACTCGCTCCACGGCGCCCCGCCGAGGCCGGGGGGTTCGGAGGAGGCGGGACCAGCTGCACTCGGCGGGTCGTGGATGCAATTAAATCCCAAAAAGCCTTAATTGCTTTTTAATGCGCTCCACCGCGGGAGTGCGCCCTCGTGCACCCGCGTGCACCCGCATTCTTTCATCAAGGTCAATTTAGTTTCCCTTTTTTTTTACTGCGGTAAAACCTCAATATTTGCAGGCTGAGAAATTCCAAAGGCCAATTTCCTGCATGAATGATGAATTATGAATATTTTTATGACCATGGTCTCCAAAGTGCGGCCGAGGGGCCGATGGCGGTCCGCGAGAACACATTTTGCGGCCCTCATTTGACATCCAATTATGAATATGAGGATTTACGGATTCAAATCTTCCTAAAAAAAAAGCAATATTCCATTAAATGATGCATGAAAAATGATGTAAAATTAGAAAAAAAAAGTCTACTGGCGGATGAGTTGCCGACACCGTCTCCATGACGACGTCAATATCGCCGTCTCTCTCCAAGGAAGGAGTCTTCCTTCCTCCGCCTATCGATCGTTATTTCTTCTTCCGTCGATTTGCTCCGCTTTTTATGATTATGATTATTATTCTTATTACTATTATTATTGGAAAGCTATTTTGTTGCGTTTCGCCGCCACCGGCCGCTCGATACCGACAAATGAGGCAAAACGCACGTCGACAACGACTACGAATGCTCCTGTATTCGCGCAATGGACTTCCTGTTGATTGGAGGGCATTCACGGGTCACTTCCTGTTGATTGGAGGGCAGCGACGGTTCACTTCCAGGGGATTTTGTGTCCCTTCCTGTTGAGTTTGTGGCCTTTACGCATCACTTCCTCTTTGTTTTCCTTCACATCCTGTTGATTAGGAATTTATGGCTCACTTCCTTGTTGATTTTGGGGCATTATGGGTCACTTCCTGTTGATTTATTTAAGACCTTCCCTCTTGATTTTATTGGCCTTTACAGGTTGGTTTGAACTCTGTTGAATCGCTCAAAAAAATTAGGCATTATGCTTCACCTATTGTTGATTCTGGGTCACTTCCTGTCAATTTTGGGACATTTACAGTTCGCTTTTTTGGTAATTTTACGTCCCTGGCTTGATTTTAGGGCAATTCTGGGTCACTTTCTGTTAATTTTGGGGCATTTTCAGGTCACTTTCAGTGGCTTCTAGCACTGGCTGTATATGGTCAACTTTCCTCGCCATTTTGGAGTATTTAGGAGTCACTTCCTGTGCATTTGGGTCCACTTCCTGTTGATTTTGTGACATTTTTCCGCATTTACAGCTCACTGACTACTGATTTTAGGGCAATCCCTGTTGATTTTTGGGGCGTTGACAGGTCACATCCTTTCAGGAGTCACTTCCTGTGTAGTTGGGTCCACTTCCTGTGTATTTGGGTCCACTTCCTGTCGATTTTGTGACATTTTTCGGCATTTACAGCTCACTGACTACTGATTTTAGGGAAATTCCTGTTGATTTTGGGGGCGTTGACCGGTTACATCCCTTTAGGAGTCACTTCCTGTGTATTTTGAGCCACTTCCTATTGATTTTGTGACGTTTTTTTGGCATTTACAGGTCATTGACTGCTGATTTTAGGCCATATGTTTTGAGTGATTCGTGTAATATTGTTTTCTTCGCCCTTTCGCGGGTAGTCACACAACAACAACAACAACAAAAACAACATACGACACGTTGAATGGAGAATAAAAATGTTGACTTGCCGTCAGGCGCACGTGTGGCACCTGCCGTTGACGGCGCGACAACTTCAGCTGATGCTCGCCCACTTTTTCCATCTTACAAGTAGGGGGGAGGGGCTTGGGGTGGCAGATTATGAAGACTCAGCAGCTAATTATTTGCCAGCGTGGCGAGGAAGACGCCTCTCCGGGAGAGTCTTCCTCACGCCGACGGCGTCTTTGTCGCCGTCGGAATACGAAGCGGCGAAACGGCGAAAAGCCCCGCCCTTCCTACCACCCTCCCTCCCCCCGCCTGAATAATCGCATCTCGTCAGATCATAGCTCACTTTTTATTGCTGCAAATATTAACACCTGCGGGCAACCGCATGGAATATTCAAGTCAGCCGGGGGAGGAAGAGGAGGAGGAGGAAGAGGTGCAGGAGGAAACCGAAGTCTTTGCCATTCACAACGTTGCACGTTCTTACCGTTCATTTAGGGCTCGATTCCCGTTGATTCAAGGACCGGCTGGCAATTTGCATTTTGGAGTGTTTATGGGTTACTTCCTGTGGATTTGGGGTCATTTCCGGTCAAATTTGTCATAATGCCAGGCCACTCCCCATTAATTTTCAGGCATTTTCAGGTCACTTCCTGTTGATTTTATGGCATTTAGGGTCGTTTGTGACAATGTCGGGCCACTTCCTGTGGATTTTGGGTCATTTCCTGTCAAATTTGTGATAATGTCGGGCCACTTCCTGTGGATTTTGGGTCATTTCCTGTCAAATTTGTGATAATGTCGGGCCACTTCCTGTGGATTTTGGGTCATTTCCTGTCAAATTTGTGATAATGTCGGGCCACTTCCTGTGGATTTTGGGTCATTTCCTGTCAAATTTGTGATAATGTCGGGCCACTTCCTGTGGATTTTGGGTCATTTCCTGTCAAATTTGTGATAATGTCGGGCCACTTCCTGTGGATTTTGGGTCATTTCCTGTCAAATTTGTGATAATGTCGGGCCACTTCCTGTGGATTTTGGGTCATTTCCTGTCAAATTTGTGATAATGTCGGGCCACTTCCTGTGGATTTTGGGTCATTTCCTGTCAAATTTGTGAGAATGTTGGGCCACTTCCTGTCAAATTTGTGATTCCCATTAATTTTCAGGCATTTCCCGGTCACTTTGTCTTATCATTCGATCAATGCCATTTGATTCTGAGCCAATTACAGGTCACTTCCTGTTGATTTGGCGATATTTATGGCAGAAAGAAAAAGAAAGAAGAGTGCAAACAAAAGGAAAGGCAGGAGGAAGAGAGGAAATAAAAGTGGAAATAAATAAAAGCCAGGAGAAAGAACAGGCGGACCAACGAGAGCAGGAAGTGGCGGCAAACGGCAAACGGCAAATTGCAAATGTCACGGCGGCTTTCAACAAAGCCGCCTTTTGACGACCCAAACAAATATGGATCGATAACCCGCTCGCTCGCTCGTCATTCCTCCCCCGGCGACCCGTCCGCTTCCCTCGCTCCGACCGGACCGAGAAAAAAAAACGTCCGGACTTGGCCGGCCCCCGATATTGCCGCGGCGGCGTCCCCGCGCAATTAAAAGTCGGAGGAGGCGGGGTCAGAGGCGAGGGGGGGCGGGGCCTATGGGGGTCTGCTCCCGAGGATTTCTTTGCGATTCACGCGCGATGAGTTGATTACACGGCGCCCCCTCGCCGGCGAGGTGGAAGCACCTCCCCCTTTTTTTTTGTTACTCCCTAATGGGGTTCTGAGAGCGTTTTGGAGGAGGCGGGGGGAGGCGGGGGGAGGCGAGGGGGAGGCGTGAAGGTGACGGAGGCTCTGCTGAAAAATAACACTCCAACCTACAAAGTGAAGATGTTTGCAGAAAAGACCCCTGAGCAAAAAAAATGTGTGTGTGCGCGGGTTTGTGCGGGTGTGTGTCGGTCAAGGTGACCTTGACTTTTTTTCCCGCGTTTATGTATTGTTTGTCTGCTCGTACTGTTCCGGCTGTATAGATTGCGGCATGGAAATGTTCTGGGTGGTGGCAAATGTAGACTTTTTATATATATATATATATATATATATATATATATATATATATATATATATATATATATATATATATATATATATATATATATATATATATATATATATATATATATATTTTCATAATTTTGCTCATAATTGTTCGTTTTTTAAATCTAAATGAGGCAAAGTTTTTTTAGATTTGAATGCGATGTGGGAAATGAAGGGAGTAGGCACTTTTTGCTCGAGATGGGTTTTTTTGTAGGGTGTCCTAGTGGTTTACGTGTCCGCCTCGCAGGTCTGGGGTCGAGGGTTTGAGTCCAGGTGGGGGTGCTCATTGTGTTTCTGGAGTTTGGGCTTATGTGGGTTTCTCACGGTACTCTGGTTTCTTCCCGCCTCTCAAAAACATGAATGCTAAGCTAATTTAGCAATCTGAATTGGCCCTAGCTATGAGTGATTGGTTGTTTGTCTCCTTGTGACCTGCGATTGGCTGGCCACCGATTCAGGGTGTGCCCATAGTTTGGCTGGGATAGGCTCCGGCACCCCCCGTGACCATAGCCGGTTCAGAAAATGGATAAATGAAAGGGTTTTTTGGGGGCAAAAAACATGCATGCTAAGCTAATTGCATGCTAAGCTAATTGCATGCTAAGCTAATTGCATGCTAAGCTAATTGCATGCTAAGCTAATTGCATGCTAAGCTAATCGCACGCTAAGCTAATTGCACGCTAAGCTAATTGCATGCTGAGCTAACTGCATGCTGAGCTAATTGCATGCTGAGCTTATTGCATGCTGAGCTAATTGCATGCTAAGCTAATTGCATGCTAAGCTAATTGCATGCTAAGCTAATTGCATGCTAACTTGTTCCTAGCTATGAGCAATTGGTTGTTTTTCTCTTTGTGTCGCCGGTTCAGGGTGCGCCCATAGTTGGCTGGGATAGGCTCCGGCACCCCCACGACACTTGTTAGAATACACGGTTCAGAAAATGAAGAAATAAAAGTTTTGGGGCAAAACAAAGTAAAATTGTTATGGAATTGACCTTAGTGGAATATCATCAGGTCAAAGGTCACGTGAAATTCTCGCGTCCCTACGTGGCTCACTCGTCAACAAACTCGCCGACCATGCGCCTCTCGTCGCTGGAGGGGCGTGGGGGGGTGCCGAGGTCGACCTTAATGAGTCTCCTCGGGGCGCGCGGCAGGTTCAGGGGGTGTCGTAAAAGTGCGCCTAGCATGAAGGGCGCTGCGGCGTGCGTGTTAGTCGGTCGGGGCCACAAGCGGGCTTCATTAAAATGCTCTGATGAGTTATGGGTCATTAAAGGCTGCTCATCAGCGCCGCCAAATACACTCCGGCACCCTCCCTCCCTCCCTCCCGCGCGCGTGCGAACGCCCCGTGACGGCTTCCTTCCACCACCTGCGCTTCCCGTGTCACCTTGTGATCGACTCAATCACACACACAGAATTGGCGGCGCCGATTCTCGCAACCGGGCTGTTGCTCGCCAAACAGGAAGTGGCGCTCCCCGGTGCAAACGAGCCGCGCCAATGCCAAATTAAGACGAGCGACAGTGCTAGGGTCGTGGGTTCGATTCCCAGCGGGTTCCCCCCGTGCGTGGCGTTCGCATGTTCTCTCCGTGGGGTGGCGTGGGTTTTCTCCGGGTGCTCCGGTTTTATCCCACATTGCAAAAACATGCATGCTAGGCTAATTGTATGCTAAATTGTCCCTGCCTGTCTTTGTCTCATTGGGGGCAATTTAGAGTCTTCAACTAGCTAGACTAGCATGTATGTTTTTGGTATGTGGGAGGAAACTGGAGTACCTTGAGAAAACCCACGCAAACTCCCCAGAGGAAGCTAGCATTAGCTGCCCTTAGCCAAATAACAATCTCAAAGCGATCAACAAGCTACAGCTATCGGTTAGCCGGCGGTGAATATTCAACCAAGGACGATTTGACCGCGACTTGCCAAAGGGGAGGCGGCTTTTCCCCCGAACCCCTCCCCCTCTCGTCTAGCACGCCCGCAGGTGCGCGAGCGGCCGCGGCGTGAACGTTTAACGTGGCTTTTTACGCGGGTAAAACGGCCAGGCGCCCGCCCACGCGCGCCGCGTCCAAAGCCAGCAACAGCGCGGGCTTTTTGGCCGGCGTCCACGCGTCAAAGCAACCCGAGCGAACGGCTTCTCGCCGCCAGCTTTTCGGGGGTTTTTGAAACGCCGACTCGGATCGGGATGACCTTGGAGGGTCTTTGATGCGGGAGACCACTTGCCCGTTTTGGCGTTCCCTTCGGCCACGCAAATGCAGATAAATGTTTTTTGTTTGTTTCTTTTTTAAGATGCGAGAGTGGGAGGCGGCCAACAGTTGTTGTTTTTTTTTTTAATTTAATATTTGAGATTAAGAGTATTAGAGGGGTTGTGTAATACCCTAACGAGGCTGCCGTCATTCCCGCTTCAAACGGATTGGACGTCCGTGGCAGTCGACGGCCAGTTAAACTCGCTATTCGCCGCCCCTGCCCCGCCATCGATCCACTTTGGTCTCGACCTTCTACCGGAGAGAGGGAGCAAACCCGCCCACGTGGAATGGCGTGGAAGCTCGGACGGCGAAGGGGGCGTGGCCGTGACGGATGCGAGCGAGTGGAGTACTTAGCGGGCTTCCGCTGTCTAATGGAGCTGAGAAATTAAACCCATGCGGTGTTTGTCATTCTAATGGACTCTGGCCTTTGCCTCCAGATATTAGTCAGTGTCTAAACAACAACAATTTAGACAGGCCCGTAAAAAACTAGAGTACTAACTTCAAGCAGAGGCTACCTTAGCCACGTCGTTCATAGCGTCGATCGAAAAGATTGAAACAAAATGTCGGGCATCCAAAAAAAAAGGAGACTTGAAAGAAAATATCATAGCAAATGAAGTCATGGGAAAAGTCAAATTGGTGAATGCCTTTTTTTCCATTTTTGTTGTGGTTTTAAATATTTAATTTTTTTGAATTGAATCCACATGAATTTGTATTCATATTTTTTTTAAATATTAATTAAAAATAATGACGAGGATGAGGATGATGAAGATGATGATGATGATGATGGTGATGGTGATGGTGATGGTGATGGTGATGGTGATGGTGATGATGATTGATGATGGTGATTGATGATGATTGTGGTGGTGATGATTGATGATGAAGATGGTGATGATGGTGTTGGTGGTGATGATGATGATGATGATAATGAAGATGATGATGATGGTGTTGGTGGTGATGATGATGATAATGAAGATGATGATGATGATGATTGTGGTGGTGATGATTGATAATGATGATGATGATGGTGATGTGATGATGATGATGATGATTGTGGTGGTGATGGATGATGATGATGAAGATGGTGATGATGGTGTTGGTGGTGGTGATGATGATGGTGATGGTGATGAGGAGGAGGATAGTAATAATAATAAGAATAACAACAACAACAATAATTATAATAATATTAATAATAATTGAATATGCTTTTTTTTTAAAGAGGCCAACATTCTGACTTTAAAAAGCCAATTCTGTCATAATTCTGACTTCATCCTTCTGATTTCATTCTCCGAATTGTTAGAATGGCCCCTTTGTTGTCAGACTTCTGACTTTAATTTTGCCTTCAAAATCATAATTCTCTCTTTAATCTCACAATTGTCCCTTTAGAGTCCGAATTCTCCCTCCCTTCAACATCACATTTCCAAGAATGAATTTCAACTTTATTTTCAGAATCTCAACCACCTTTTTCATTGGCTCCCGTCCTCAAACCCAAATCCACAAAGTAGCGCTAGCGGCAGGCAGGGCTATCCAAAAATCCCCAAACAATGGCGTTGCGTCAGTTCGTTAGCGGCGCGCTAACGTCATTTGCGTGCTAGCGCTTTCAAAAGGTTGCGTTTTGTTGTGTTTTGCTTTGTTTTGCTTTCCCACGCAAAGGCGGCCTCCCCTTCTTTTTTATGTGGAAAAAAAAAAAAGAAAGAAAGCTGGGAGCGCAAACGACTCCCAGCGTAGCCGTATTTCCGAGCGCTCGCTCCTCGTAACGCCGATATTGTTTTGGAGCGGCATCCCATAATAGCGTCCCCGCGGCGACACAGCGCGCCCGCCAAACCAATTCATTGGTCGGATAAAAAGTGCTTTTCTTCTAATGGACTCCGGCGGCTGACGTGGAATTTGATCAAAGCGTTCATCCAAATTTGTTGTCTCGAAAAACGTTTGTGGGAACTCGGGGCTGTTTATTGATTGATTGATTGATTGATCTATTGATTTTTTTGTAGTTTTTTGGGAGTCGCTCCATAATTAGAGGGCATTTGGGCAGGAAAAGTCTTGTAGATTAATATGCCGGGATTTTTCTGCCAATGGGTAAAGAGATTGTTAGCATTGCGGGTTTTGTGGTATGGAGGATACCCATTTTGAGGTCGTGGGGTCAAAGGTCATAGAGGTCAGGTCAGAAATGCCTTTTGGGTCAAGTACAGAGCAAATGAAGGGGAAATAGGATGAAACTTGTAGACTGTTTTTTTGGAATATGAAATTGGAAGAGGTGGTTTTGTTTTGGGGTCATGGGGTCAAAGGTCATGGAGGTCAGAAATGACTTTTGGGTTAAGTACGGAGCAAATGAAGGGAAAATAGGATCAAATTTGTAGGCTGTGTTTGTTTGGAATATGAAATTGGAAGAGGTCGTTTTATTTTGGGGTGATGGGGGTCAGAGGTCATAGAGGAAGTCAGATTTGGTTTCAGTCCAGAGCAAATAAAGGGAAAATATGATCAAACTTGTTGACTGGGTTTGTTCAGAATATGAAATGGAAGAGGTGAGTCCATTTTGGGATGCTAAGGTCATAGGTCAAATAGGTCACAAATGTGTGTGTGTGTGTGTGTGTGTGTGTGTGTGTTCAAGTCAAGAGAACATATGAAGCTCGCAGATTATGTTTGTGATATGAAACAGAAGAGGTCAGTCATTGTTGGGGTCGTCGGGGGAAAGGTCAGACAGGTCACAATTGGTATGTTTGTAATATGAAACCAAGAGGTCATGAATTATTGGGGTCATCAGGGCAAAGGTCACAGAGGTCAGAAATGTTTTTTGTTCAAGTCAAGAGTGAATAAGAAGAAAACTACACTTGTAAGATTTGTTTGCATAATTAAATAGAGGCGGTGATAAAATTTTGGGGTCAAAGAGGTCAAGAAATGTTTTTTTAAGACAACTTGCGACAAAATCAGGATGTTATTAATCATTCTTTCCCCTTGAATTGACAGGAAATGACGCGGGAATGCCCCAAATCATCAGAGAGTGACCCAAAATCAACAAAAAGTTACCCGTAAAAGCCACCCAAACCAGCAAGTCAAGACCTGGAAATACCGCAACATCAGCTGAAAGTGACCAATCAACTGTAAGTAACCCTAAAATACCTCAAATCAACACGAATATTCCAAAATATCCAGGAAGTGACCCGTAAAATTAACCTTGACAACAATAGACGTCCAATTGATTTTAAACTGCTAAAACAGCTCATTTTTAGCGCCATTGACGGCGTTAGGCGTCCAATCCAACCAAAACATTCACACGTTCATTCGCCTCCCATTCCCAGTCAAAAATGGCTTGGACGTCCAACGTCGTCAATGGCAACCCGGCGAGCCTCCTAAAAAGCTTTAATCTATTAATCAAAGTACGATGAGCCCCTCAATAATTATCGTTATTAAAACTCGAATACCGAAGATTAATGATAAGCTATTCCTTAAAAGTAGGAACGCTAATTGGTCTTCCTTTACTAAAAATGCTTTTTCTACCCATAATTCCTCCAATTTGAAGTGTGCAGGTCACGAGCCGCCGTCCAATTTGGCGCGGATGTGCAAATATTGTTTTAGCTCGGAGAGATATTTAATTTTTCAACATGGTGGATGGAAAATGAATGCTAATATGATTTATGCGGGTGCTGCGTTTCTAACAAGAACAAACACGCGCTGAAATGCTTTGTTTGTTTGGCCTTGGACGTGTTTTGACACGACGCTGTTATTGTTTAATATCTCGCAGATGTTAAAAGTCGAAAAAAATGACTACGACATTTTTTACAGTTCAGTGAACTGAGATTCATTTATAAATCAATGGCTGACATTTTTTTTAGCGGTATCGGAAAAAAAGTTTAAATTCAGTCCCTTCACATCTAAAAATAATAAAAACAACAATAATAATCATTTTCTTTCTTTCTGCCTTTATTTTTAAAGCAAAACAGCCATATCAAAATTCACCAGCCCCAAAAATAGTACAGGTAAACCCTAATAAACATTTATTATATATATTAATATTTATTGATAATTTATCGGTTTGTTTGTTTATTGTTGTTATTGTTATTTGTGCCTCAATTATTTATGTTGTTGACTACCTATTTATTCATGGCTCATTTATTGATTATTTATTGTTATTACTTATTTGTCTGTTTGTTGTTGTTGTTTGTGCACTTTGTGGTATAGCTTTAAATCTCATACTTGTATAATGACAATAAAAGCAATGCATTGAATGCTTTTATTGTTATTATACAAGTATAATGACATAACAACAACAAACAGACAAATGAAAAATCAATAAATAATGACAATAACTAATAAATAAATAAGTAGTCAACATAATAAGTCAACATTTTCAATACAAAAAAAACAAGCACATTCGTCAGTGCAGGTGTTGTGTCCATTTAAATCGCTGACTTTCCGTCTCTGATTGGCTGCCTTGCCTTCAAGCGGGCCGAACTCCAACATCTGGCCAAGGAGGAGCCAAACCGGGCTAGACCAATCACGAAAGAGCTCCGTCGCCTCCACTAAGCTGCTATTGGCTCTCGCTCCCGCCACTCCTTAACGAGGGGGCGCGTCCTCAGCTGCTGCTCCAAGCTTTGCGCTTTCTGTTTAGTTCGCTCGAGTCTGGCCGGAGGACGAGAGCACCCGAGGACGCTTTCGTCTGGACCCCCAAGTCGCGAGTGACAATTTTACCCAGACGTCGCCGAACCGAAGAACGGAAACCGAGCGAGGAGCTAGCCAACATTCCGGTCCTTTTTACCCGTTCGGGAGGAGCCCCCCCAAACCGCCGCAGAAAAAGGACTCAAGCAAGGTAAGACGACTTCCTTCCTCACCCTCCCTCTCGCTCTCTCTCTCTCTCACACACACACAGGTTGTCTTAATTGTTTTCTTGCTACCTCCGGTTTGTTTGGTCTCCTCGCTCGGGGGGTCGCGAGGGGGGTTCCGCAACTTTGCGCACGGACCGCGACGTTAATTAGAAGCGTCTGACTCTACAATGTGTCCACTCAGCACTGTGGCGGCGCGTGTAATGAGGAACGGCTTGGTTTGTCTTTTTCGTTGGGGGTGTTTTCACGGTTAGCTTCTTCCTCGTACCTGCTCGGCTCGGTTCGGCTCAGTTCGGATCGGTTCGGATCGGTTCGGTTCGGCTCGGCGAGCTCATTGTTCACTCTGCTTTGTTCTGACGTTGCGTTGAAAAAAAAGACAACGGAGATTTCGAGTCGAGCGTTCGTCATAGTTCGGCTTCGTTCGTTTTCGTTCGGCTCCGTTCGTCTTCATTCGTCTCGTCTTTGTCACGGTCGCTGTACCGAGTTGACACCTGGTCCCTCGGGGGAATTGGCCTGTTTGAACACCGTCTGCCGTTGCTTCTGCTGCAGTGACGATGGCGAGCTCGGGTTCCAGTTTTGGCCGGGTGACTGGGAGCCAATGGGAGTGACTGGGAGCGACTGGCATTCGGCCTTCACTTGTCAAGTTCTCGGGGTTTGGCTTCCAGACCTTCTGGAATTACTTCAAAGACTCGCTGATAGGGATTGGCTTAAACTGGTTGCTTGTTTCCTTGCCATTGACGGTGATAGACGTTCAATCCTTTGGAATGGGAGGGGCGAATGAAGGGCCAAGTTGAACGGGATTGGACGGCTAGCTCTGTCGACGGCACGGCGATGTGATTTGCAGTTAAAACCGTTTCGATCACGATTGTTTTGGGTGGAGTACCAGATTCGATCGCCAGTGTTTTCGGTAACGTCGTTGTTTTGACAACCCGGTTCCGATACATGGCTGTGTGGGATTGGTCGATACTGTGTATAGCGGAGACGCCATTTTTGAAAAGGAGGGAAAAGTAGGCTAGCGAAGCGATTAGCATACCAGCCAAGCTAAAGTACTAATGTGGTTTTATGGCATGGACTTTGGTTGCGGTTTAATCCATTGTAGGGCATTCATTGGCTGCTTTTGGTGGTGAGAGAGAGGGGGACGAATGGATTGGACGTCTATCGTCGTTAATGGTAGTGAAAGATGACCATCCACCGTCATTTTGAGTCAATTGGACATCTATAAGTGTCAATAGCAGGCAATGAGTTGATATTGTGTCACTTCCTTCTCATTTTAGGGTACTTAAAAGTCACTTCCTGTAAATCAAGGGTGTCAGACTCGGGTTGGTTTGAGGGCCGCGTTAACGTCAACTCGATTTCATGTGGGCCGGACCATTTTAGATATAATATTTAGATTTTTTTAAATAAATTGATTAAAAGAACTGGATTAGAAGCCCTGAATATTCCGTTTTTATAGATCTGAAACTGTTTATTTGAGCTTTTTAATATATATTTTTGGATTTTACAAAATGATTTTTGAACTAAAAACACAGAAAAAATGGATTAAAAAATGACAATGATTGATTTAAAAGGGGGAAAATCAGGAAATTTAAGATACATCTATACTCTTCATTTTAATTTTATCCTAAAACAAAAAGTTGGCACTCATGATTTACTTTCCCGGGCCGCGTAAAATGATGCGGCGGGCCAGATTTGGCCCCCGGGCCGCCACTTTGACACATGTGCTGTAAATTCTGGATCATTTTCTATTGATTTTGATGGACTTTCTTGTTTTTTTGTCATTTCCTGCTGATTTTGGGGCATTTCCAGGTGACTTCCTGTTGCTTTTTAGGGCATTTTAAGGTTCCCCGTTAACTCATTGGCTGACGTTTTTACAACAAGGGGCGAAAGAACCAATAGGAAATTTTAGTTGAGTTTTAAACATTTCGTACAGAATGAAGGAGCTACGTCTTGCTTAGCGACCCCGCTAGCGGGCCGAATCGGACCCCCAAGCGGGCCACTTCCGACCCGCGGCCCGCAGCTTTGTTTCCGCCGGCCCATCGAAGCTAATTTCTGCGCCAATGTATCAAATGCTAACATTTGTTATGGCAATAAATTGTCCCAACCTCAAGCACATTAGTGAAAGTAATCCAATTTGATGAAACAAGTCGTCCAATTGAAGTTGTAAATCGTAAATGGCAGCCAGTTACTTGAGACGCCGCCACCGACGCGCACGTCGCTCGCGATTGGCCGCCGTCCCGGTCGGCGCGGTCAACGGGAAGTTAATCCCCACCGGCGTAATTGCGCTTCCCGTTTCCTTCCCGGCTATTGTTTCTCCTTCAGCGTGCTTTGTTTGGCGGCGGCGAGCTACCGCGGCGTTCGGCGGAGCGCAGCGACCAACGCCGCCACGTCTGTGCGTGTTCGGCGCTCGCTCACCCGCACGTCCGTCCGGTTGTTTTGTCACGGTGGGATGCGCTGGAATGGCTGACGGGGGCTCGTAAAAAGCCGGTACAAAATTCACGTTAAAAATAGAAACGTACAAATATAGTCGTACTAGGGTTGCCGTGATATTTGGTTTTGGGGGTAGTCGATTAATCGTGGGTTATTTTTGTAAATGGGTTTTAGATTGCGGCTGGCAAACGTATATTTTGTATTTCTGAAAGAGTTTATTAAAAGAAAATGTTACATTTTTTGAAGTGTTGATATCGACTTGAACATTTTAGTAGCATGGCATTGAAAGGGTTAATTAAAAAAAATCACTTTTTTGCAGTATCTATTAACTTGACATTTTTAGTAGTGTGGAACTGAAAGTTTAAATTAAAAAATGTTTTGGGGGAAGTTTTGATATCACCTTGAATTTTTTAGTGCTGCTGAAAGAGTTAATTAAAAAAAAAAATTGGAAGTATTTATCGACTTGAAATTTTCAGTAGAGTGGCACTGAAAGAGTTAATTAAAAAATGGGGAAGAATTAATATAGACTTGAAAATTTTAGTCTTACGGCACAGAGTTAATTAAAAAAATATTTTGATAAAGTATCTATCAACTTGAAAATTTTTGTGGCATGGCACTGAACGGGTTAATTTTTAAAAATCACATTTTTTGAAGTATCTATTAACTTGACATTTTTAGTAGCGTGGAACTGGAAGTTTTGATAAAAAAATAATATTATTTTTGAAGTTTTGATATCACCTTGGAAGTTTCAGTGCCGTTGAAAGAGTTAATTAAAAATAAATTGGTTAAGTATTTAGTCGCACGGCACAGAGTTAATTAAAAAAATATTTTGATGAAAATTTTATTGGCATGGCACTGAAAGTTTTAATTGAAAAAATATTTTTAAAAAAATTGAAGTATTGATATTGACTTGAATTTTAGTGCCGCTGAAAGTTAATTATTAAAAAAATATTTTTGGGTCGAAGTATTGATATCGACTTGAAAATTTTTGTGGTGCAGCACTGAAAGAGTTTATTAAAAAATTGGGGAAGAATTAATATTGACTTGAAATTTTTAGTGGTATGGCACCAAAAGAGATAATGAAAAAATATGAAGTATTGATATCGACTTGAAAATTTTACGCGTGAGAACAGTTATTAATTTGAAAGTCAACTAACTAAAACATCAAATAATTCAATTTGTCATGTCATGTCATCTATTTTTCCCGGCCACCAAATGTGTACGTTTAGTTTTCCCGCACAAAAAAACGTCATAACAGCACTTAGTAAAAGTGTGCACACCCCCAAGTGAAAATGTGGCTAATTAGTGGTTTTCCCCTCCTGGGTGTCATGTGACTCGTTAGTCTGGCGAAGGGCAGCAGCTGTGTTTAATTGGCTCTTCTTAGTACAGGTCACTGCAAGTTCAATATAGCGCATCACGCCCACTTGTGCACGCCGAGTGGTGGCCATGTTGACTTTGCTCTGATTGGTTGCGGACGCTAATGGCGCGTTAATCTCCACGTGTCATTTTTTTGTTTGTAATTTCTCGTTTGAGCTAGAATATGGGATGTATCTAGTTGTGTGTGTGTGTGTGTGTTGGGGTGTGTGTTGGGGTGTGTGTTGGGGTGTGTGTGTTGGGGTGTGTGTGTGGGTGTGTGTTGGGGTGTGTGTGTGGGTGTGTTGGTGTGTTGGTGTGTGTGTGTGTGTTGGGGTGTGTGTGTGTTGGGTGTGTGTGTGTGTTGGGTGTGTGTGTGTGTTGGGTGTGTGTGTGTGTTGGGTGTGTGTGTGTGTTGGGGGTGTGTGTGTGTGTGTGTGTGTGTGTGTGTGTGTGTCTGTTGGTGTTGGGGTGTGTGTGGGTGTGTGTAGTTGCAGTGTAGAGTTTCTAGTAGACAAGATGCCATTTTGGATGCTCCATAAAATGAACCCCTTTCCCAAAATTTGTTTTTATTATCTTTTATTAGTTTTTGTACATTAGTGGTAATTATTCCATAATTGGCCCAAAAATTGTAAAACAAAAAAAAAAAAAAAATCATGCTGCACCAAAATCATCGCGAAGCAGCCCAAAATCAACTGAAAATTTAGGCCATATAACTAACGAAGCTACCCAAAATCAATGGGAAACAGCGCATAAACAAGGCAAAAGCAATAGAAATTGAATAACTGACAATGAATAAATACACCAAAATCCAGAGGATATGATAAAACATCCAAAAAAATGTACAAAGGTGGCGTGAAATTTGTAAAAACTAGCAGAAAAAGCCCCAAATCAACAGGAAGTAACTTGTTAATACTACAAAATAAAGAGGGCATGCCCAATCAATGCACTAAAATCAACAGGATGTGAAATAAAATGTACAAAAAGTGATGGTGGAATGGACTAAAATGTAAAAGTGACCTGAAATTGATAAAAAACAACAGGAAGTGGCCCAAATCAACAAAATTATTCCATATTGCTGCCACCCCTTCTACTCAAACTAGATAGGACATCTATCCACCCATCAGTGGCAGCCAATGAGACAAAATTTCAAAATGCAAACATTTCAAAAACTTGATTTACATAATCCCAATCTTTAAAAAAATCTAGGACGCCTATAAAAGATACATTTCGGCAGGCGTGGCTAACGGGGCGTACTTTTCGTTCTCATTTCCATTCCCCCGACATTTTTTTCCCGGCAGACGGCGCCCCCGTCCGTAACGAGCATGGGGGTAATGGCGGTTGAAATGAGTCTTCTAAGCGGGGAGGACGATTCGGATAGGGGTGGGGGGGCGTTTGGGGAACGCCGTTCGGGTGGGCCCCAACGCGACAACATTTCTTGCGCGCTAGCAATACGGCGACGCGCCGCCCAGCAGCTTTTCCCATTCGCTAACGCTAAATCCGGGGTCCGCTCACCCCGTTTTTGGTCCTGCCCATACCGATTCGCCGTTCATTAACAGAGAAAAGTAACCTTTTGGCTAGCAATGCTAGGTGGATTTATTGCACTTTACGTCTAATATAAAAAGGCTCAAAGTATTTAGCAATATTAGCTTTCAGAGGTCATTCCTATATTTATGAATGTTTTATGCAAGATATGGTTTATTTTTTTCTTGAATTTCATTGATAGACGTCAAAATTTATTTCGTTTAGCATTTTATTTGTTTATCTGTTTAGTGCATGTCATCTTTTTATGCGCATATAAGCCGTACCCTCGATTTAGTCTTCGTTTTTTTTGCCTGAGGAATGTGGCTTATGTGTAAATATGGTATTTTTTCCGAATTTGAATAAAGCACAGGTGTCAAAGTGGCGGCCCAGGGGCCAAATCTGGCCCAACGCATCATTTTGTGTGCTCGAGAAAGTCAATGATGAGTGCCGACTTTCTGTTTTAGGATCAAATTAAAATGAAGAAGGATAGATGGATATTACATTTCCTGATTTTCCCCCTTTTAAATTAATAATTGTAATTTTTTAATCTTTTTCTGTGTTTTTTGTTCAAAAATCATTTTGTAAAATCTAAAAATATATTTAATAAAAACAGCTAAAATAAACATTGTTTTAGAGCTATAAAAAACTGAATATTCAGGGTTTTTAATCCATGTATAAAAAAAAAATCTAAATATTATATCTAAAATGGCCCGGCCCACATGAAATCGAGTTGACTTTCTGTTTTCGGATCAAATTCAAAAGAAGAGTATAGATGTATATTAAATTTCCTGATTTTCCCCCTTTTAAATCAATAATTGTCAATTTTTAATCCGTTTTTTCTGTTTTTTGTTCAAAAATCATTTAGTAAAATCTAAAAATGTATATAAAAAAATATCAAATAAACATTGTTTTAGAGCTATAAAGCTCCTTTCCTCCCCAGATTGGACATCAATTTACCAAAAACCAACTATGAACCAACCACTTCCCGCTCACAAAAAAAACGGCTAACGTCCCTGCTAACCGTTTAAGAATCGGACAAACGCGCGTTCAAGTTGAAATTGTCTATTTTTCGGAAGCCGCTTAAAAAAAAAACCTGAAAAAGTGACGTGGGAGTCGACGAGAAAAGAAAAGTCATTTTGGACTTTTAATTTCTTGCTTGGTTTCACATCTGCAGGCCATAAAAAGCTTCATTTTGGGAGACGGCACGCTGACTCCTCCCCTTCACGCTGCTACGCTAATTGCTTTAGCGCCCGCTTTTGTCTTCATCCGCCAAACTTTCTTTCTGCTCCGACACCCCCTCGTCACGACACACGCTCGCTGTCGATCCCATTTGCGGTGAAAATGAAATTATGGTGGCCACGAATGACCTTTGCCATTTTTTTGCTGCCATATGGCCATCATTTTCACACTTGGTCACATCGGAGTGCTAAATTGAATGATTTGGCTGCTTGTTTCTTTGTTTTTTAAAAAAATATATTTATATTTTTGTAGTATTTATTGGCCGTTGAATTTTTAACATCAATTATTTCTGGGGATGTTTGCAAGGGTGTCCAAGCCGAGGCCCGGGGGCCGAACTTGGCCTGCCAAATCACGTAAATGGCCTATTAAATCAATTTTTTTCCGACTTAAGAAAATAAAACCAGTCAAATTATTTATTCTCTTTACCAAAGTTTAAATTGCAAAAATAAATATATATAAAATAATAAAAACAAACTGCATTAATCTAGAATTGTTTTTTTTTCATGTTTTTAATTAAATCTAATCTATTCAATTCAAGAATATTTACCGTTCTTCGTCTTTTTTGCCTTATTAAAATGTAGAAAATGTAAAAAAAAAAAATATTTTTTTACCTTTTTTAACTGAAATGCGCCAAAAGCAACAGCAAGTCACGTTTCTACTTACAAAGAAACCTTTACAAAGCAATTTTTGTAAGTAGAGGTTGCACTGTACAGGAATTTTTTGTTTGATCTTGCGTTGTTAAAAATTTCCTATTGGTTCGTGCACCTCCTGCTGTCAAAATGGCAGCCAATGAGTGAACGGGGAACCTTAAAATGCCCTAAAAAGCAACAGGAAGTCACCTGGAAATGGCCAAAAATCAGCAGGAAGCGACTAACGAACAAGAAATTCCCTCAAAAACGATCCAAAATTTACAAGATGTAACCTAAAATCAGCAGCAAGTGACATATTAATGAACATATACATTTATATATGCAAGATTATAGCCAAATACTAATTTCCAATTTAAGTCCCTTGTGCAGGTTGTTGTTAAAATCAATAAGGCAATAATGCTTCTACTTACAAATAAATGGACCCACTTCATTTTGTAAGGCAAGGGTGTCAGACTCGGGTTGGTTCGCGGGCCGCGTTAACGTCAACTTGATTTCACGTGGGCCGGACCATTTTCAGATATAATATTTAGATATTTTTATATATAAATGGATTAAAATGACTGGATTAAAATCCCTTGAATATTCCGTTTTTTATAGATCTAAAACAATGTTTATTTTAGCTTTTTTAAATATATTTTTAGATTTTACAAAAGGATTCTTGAACTAAAAACACAGAAAAATGGATTAAAAAATGACAATGATTGATTTAAAAGGGGGAAATCAGGAAATTGAATATACATCTATACTCTTCATTTGAATTTGATCCTAAAACAGAAAGTTGGCATTCATGATTGACTTTCCCGGGCCGCACAAAATGATGCGGCGGGCCAGATTTGGCCCCCGGGCCGCCACTTTGACACGTGTTGTAAGTAGATGTAGCACTGTACAGGAATGTTTTTTTTTTAATTGGATGCCCGTTGCTCTCAATGGCAGCCGCGAGTCAATTTGAAGAAGAGAATGTTAAGCGTGGCAGGCAAGCAGCCCCGACGCCATATTTCATTTTTTTTATGGCCATCTTTCTTTAACGCCGGCCATATGTGTGCAATATTTGCCTTGGAAGGAAGAACTCGCGCTCTCGCGACGCCTTTTAAATGGATCTTTAAAAGCCGGGATGGAAAAATGGCGGTCGGGGGAAGAGAGGGGGGGTTGAAAAAAAGTGCTGCCGCTTTTCTACTCCCGAGCAATTGGACAGGAGATCAGTACTAATAGAAAAACAAATAATGGCATGACACAAATAGGCAGATTAAGAATTGAATTGGCAACTAGTGGAAATTTATATTCTTACAAATTGTCATTTATGGAAAAGGTAAATTTTATTTTTTTACAAATTGTCAATAATGAAAAAGGTGCATAATTTTTTAATTTTTTTTTGAAAAAAGTTGCATACTTTTTTTTAAAAAAAATTATTAAAAAGGTGCATATTTTTTTATTTTTTTTATAAAAAAGGTGCATGCTTTTATTTTTTTTAATGAAAAAGCAAATGCGTAGTTGTTTTCTTGAAAATATTTTTGTCTTTCCGAATATTCTAAATATGAAAACTAATTATTTTTAATTTATTTAAATGGCAAACAGTAACTGTTTTTGTCTATTTTTAAATATAGACTTGGTTATAGAAATTGTATTTTTCTTTTACATTTTGAACTAAAAATGGGAAAAATTACTTGAAAAATGAAAAACTATAATTATAGGTTTTTTTTTTTTTTAGATTTAATTAGAGCGAATATAAGACGACCGGCTTATTTATTTTCATTGAATTCATGAGAAATATGTTTAGGATAGATTCAATTTGGCAAAGTAGCAAAAGGGGCTTTAAAAAAAGATGTGAAAAGATGTTTTTAATTTTCAGTTTGTCTACGCCCGTGTCCCAGGGAGGGCTTTTGGCGGGAAGGGCGGCACGGGAAAACATTGGATTAAAAAGGTAAATAGAGTCATTAAACAAAGCAATCCGCTGGCTAAAAATGGACTGCGTTTGGACGGGAAAACGATTGCCGTTAATGACATTAGCTTCCATTAATTAAGGGAAAATGGCAAACGCTAAGCTAGAACGTCAATTAGCGCTCGGCTTCCTCTGCGACGACGACGACGGCGACGACGGACGCTAATCGAAAAGCGCCTTCCGTCGCTAAAGTGTTGTGCTTCTTTGTTTTCCTACCGGGAATTTGGAGGAAATGGAATTTTACACTCTTCTTCATCTTTATTGTCACTGAGGATCGTTGTTTTTGCAAAATTGCTTTTCCATTGACCTTTGAACCTTTAGACGAGACACTTCCTGTTGATTTGGGGGCAGTCCGGGGCACACTTCCTGTTGATTTGGGGGCAGTCCGGGCCACACTTCCTGTTGAGTTGGGGGCAGTCCGGGCCACACTTCCTGTTGAGTTGGGGGCAGTCCGGGCCACACTTCCTGTTGAGTTGGGGGCAGTCCGGGCCACACTTCCTGTTGAGTTGGGGGCAGTCCGGGCCACACTTCCTGTTGAGTTGGGGGCTCTCGGGCCACACTTCCTGTTGAGTTGGGGGCTCTCGGGCCACACTTCCTGTTGAGTTGGGGGCTCTCGGGCCACACTTCCTGTTGAGTTGGGGGCTCTCGGGCCACACTTCCTGTTGAGTTGGGGGCTCTCGGGCCACACTTCCTGTTGAGTTGGGGGCTCTCGGGCCACACTTCCTGTTGAGTTGGGGGCAGTCCGGGCCACACTTCCTGTTGAGTTGGGGGCTCTCTGGCCACACTTCCTGTTGAGTTGGGGGCACTCGGGCCACACTTCCTGTTGAGTTGGGGGCTCTCGGGCCACACTTCCTGTTGAGTTGGGGGCTCTCGGGCCACACTTCCTGTTGAGTTGGGGGCTCTCGGGCCACACTTCCTGTTGAGTTGGGGGCTCTCGGGCCACACTTCCTGTTGAGTTGGGGGCTCTCGGGCCACACTTCCTGTTGAGTTGGGGGCTCTCGGGCCACACTTCCTGTTGAGTTGGGGGCTCTCGGGCCACACTTCCTGTTGAGTTGGGGGCTCTCGGGCCACACTTCCTGTTGAGTTGGGGGCTCTCGGGCCACACTTCCTGTTGAGTTGGGGGCTCTCGGGCCACACTTCCTGTTGAGTTGGGGGCTCTCGGGCCACACTTCCTGTTGAGTTGGGGGCTCTCGGGCCACACTTCCTGTTGAGTTGGGGGCTCTCGGGCCACACTTCCTGTTGATTCTGGATCATAATCTGGGCATTTCCTGTGCATTTACAGCATTTACTGGTCACTTCCTGTACACTCCTGGTACAAATTGGAGCGTTCCCAGGTCACTTCCATTAATTTTGGCCCATTTCCTCCTGAATTTGGATTCCTGGCCACTTCCTGTTAATGTGGGAATATTTCTTGAGTCACTTCCTGTTGTTTTGGGGCAATCCATGGTCACTTCCTGTGCACTTTGAATCATTTCCTGTTGATTTGGGTTACCACGATACAATTTAGGGCATTCCCAGGTCACTTTCAGTATTTTACCTAATTTTCTCCCGAACATAGATTCCTGGCCACTTCCTGTTATTGAGTCACTTCCTGTTGTTTCGGGTAACTCCTAGTACATTTTGGGGCATTCCCTAGCCATTATTTTGGCCGCCATATTGAATGATATTTTCCTAATTTGCTGCTGACCCCCATCGACCCACGGGACTTAGCTTGGACACCCCCCTAGCGAGCTAAACGTTTCACTCTGGTCGTCGATTAATTCCATCTGCTCCTCAAGCGCCCTCGTTATCAGATCGGACGTCAGCGTCCCGAGTTCATTCCCGCCGATCCCTCGCCGCGTAATAATAAACTCTTCTAATTGCCAACGGTCATCTCATCAAAATGGCCGAGCGTCCGACCTAATCAAACGACAAGAGCGAGGCGGCGCGGGTCGCCCGTTCACCGACGATCTTTTTAATTACGTCCACCTCGTCTCCTTAATGAAGCCGCCGTCCATTTGTCTCCGCGGCGGCGGTGAGCGCGCCGATAGTCTCTCCTCTCCGTCACGTATTATTTTTTTTGTTCCCTGGCCCCGTATCTCCTCCCGGGCGACATTTGCATGATAATGCCGGCGCCGGTGCTCACGACGTGTCCCCGAACGCACCGTCGGTTAAACGAACGGCGACATTCATCCGGGCTATCGCGCGGGGGGAGCCGCGGGACAAAGGCCGGGCGGCTATTGCGTCTTGTAATTACGCTATGCTAATTTTACAACCGCCGCCTCCCCTCGGGCTTCCGGCGGCGGCGGCGAAACGGCGCCCCGACGCTCGTCTGAAGAGGAGCTCTTACGATGATTGACTGGAATGTTGACAATTGATTCCAAGGGGAGGACGGTTATAAAATAATAACGAAGCGGCGCCGGGTCACGTGATTGGCGACCACGTTTGACGGAATTGTCGGGGTTTTTGAAGGGGGCGGGGGGGCGGTTAGCATCGCTCTCGGAGATTATCCTCGTCGTCGGGGGCAACGCTGATTCATTTTGGTTCACGAAATAGGAAATTGAGGTCCAAAATGTCAATGGGCTGTAATTGATCAAAAACAGTATGGAGCCCTAATGCTAAAACGACACTAAATAACGTTCAGTTTTTGCTGATTTTCATCTCTTAACAGTGAGGCCAACATCCTGACCACGGGCCCCGCCCACTATGCTTTTAATATCTTTATTCGATGACCTACTAAAGCTGTGTGGTTATCGATTAGCATGTTAACAATTAGCTTTACATTTACAGTATCGAGCCCAAATGATAAAACGACACTAAATAAATTTCAGTTTTTGCTGATTTTCATCTCCAAACTGAGAGGCCAACATCCTGACCACAGGCCCCACCCACTATGATTTTAATATATTTATTCCATGACCTCCTAAAGCTATATGGTTATCAATTAGCATGTTAACAATTAGCTTTACATTTCAGCAAAAATGTGCTTGCTATAATCCTGCTTTTTTTACACTGGATCATTTTAGGTTGCAGCGCTACTTGACACTTAACATTGTAATATCAACATACAAATAATTTTATTTCATTTTTTTTCCCCCTCAACAAATTTAATACTTGCCTTCCATTTTCTTTCCCCAGACAGAATGAGAACGGACGTTAAAAATCTCAGGAAAAGTGCGTTTTGAAGGAACGACTTAAAAGATTACGAGCGTCTAGATGTCGGATTTTCGCCCGGTCCTCGAACGCATCCCCGGCCTTAAACGGCCTTCCCAATTTCATCCTCCCGAATAAAAAACACTAAGTGGATTAATAGAATTGCCTTAATCCGCGCCCATCCGTCGGCCGACCTCCATCTCACACCGCGGCGTTGACAGCGACGACGACGTCCCAACGGCGCCGCACGCCTCCACCAAAATAAGAGCGGAAATTGATGTTCGGAGAAAGCGAAACGAGGCCACCCGACGGGTCGGTCCATGTCTAAACGGGCCCCAAAACAAACCATCCGTAGGAAAATTTCTGCTCCACTTCTTCCCTTTCCAAGCGGCGCTCGGGACGTTCCCTGGCGGGCGTGTCGGGACGACGGCGTGACGAATGGCGGCGAGTCCCGGCCGGCCCCGGTTCCGCTACGAAGCCCGTGCTCCAAATCGAACGGCGCCCGGAGGCGCGCTTTTGCGGGAGATTGTTGTCCTTTTTTTTCGGGAGGAGGGGCAATCTGGCGCCACCACTTTGTTTATTTTAGTTTGATTTATTGAAGGGACAATAAGTTTATACCGTATTTTCGCATTTAAAGGTGCAGTGTCAGTAACAAGTGCTATTTCTGTTTTTTCCACAGACACAGGACGCACCGTTTTTAAAGACGCAGCCAGGCATGGCAAAACATACACCAGCTTAAACATACGGACACGCGCTAAAAACACGTTTTTAAAAAGGCAACGGAAGCAAAACGGAGTTGGGTTGTACTTTATTTAGCCATTTTACAACGTACTCTCGTCATCATCACCCACAAATCCATCAAAGTCCTCATTTTTTGTGTCCGAATTGAACAATTGTCCAAATGAGTCATCAAAAACGCTGACTTTTATACGTTCGTCCAGGTGGCCACAATCCATTCGCAAATAGTAGCTAGCTAGTAGCTAGCGTAACTGTTCCGGCGCTGCGTTCCACGCTTCGTAAAGCTGTGTTGATGTCGATGTATACAGGCCACAATTCATTGGGTGTATTGACAAAAGAACTACATATCCCAGCAGTCAAAATCAACTCCTTGCCTGCCATTGACAACCATAGATGTCCAATTGACTCAAACCGGCGGTGGACGCTCATCATCTCGACGTCCAATCCGTTTTGGCGACTGAAAAACCTTCAATGGCGGCAAGAAAATAAAAATTGAGCAATGTGCTCTTGCCAAGAATCGATATATCATTTTAAGAAGGTCCAACCAAGTGTTTCAAAGAAAAGGAGCTAACAGGTCGCTAACCTCAAGTTATCCTTCCTTTGCAGGATTGGTCGCGGCCCACTCGGGATGGACGTACGGATGGACAAATGGACGGACGCTAAGCTAAACAAAGCCGGCTCGAGCTGAGGTACGTGGTGGTCATTAGCGCTTTAAAAGCGGATAGCGTGTCATTAGCGCCGCTGGAATGTTTGATTTGCCGCGCTACACTGATCCTCTTTGTGCTCGCTAGCTAAGAAAACGCCTCACGTTGTCGCCTGGGCGCGACGCTTTCTACCAAAAAAGGGGGAGGGGCTAAGTTGTCGTATGTCATTTTGGAAAATACGGTTAAAAAATAGTGAAATGAGTGGAAAAAATAATTGCTAAATGTCTTTTGAATGGTGTTATTGCAACATTTTGTGCATTTTCTGAAGCGTTTATCCTCACAAGGGTCGCGGGGGGTGCCGGAGCCTATCCCAGCTCACTACAGGGGATGCCCTGAATCGGTGGGCAGCCAATCACAGGGCACAACGACACAAACAACCAATCATTTGTTGCTCGGGGCAATTTTAGACTGTTAGCCAGCTAGCTTAGCATGCATGTTTTTGGGATGTGGGAGCAAAGCGGAGAACCTAGAGAAAACCCACACAAATCCAGTGAGTGAAAAATGCAAATTAATACAGTGAGTAGCGACCTGGGATTCGAACCCACGACCCCAGGACCGTTAGGCCGAGGCGCTAACCACTTTTCTACCGGGCGATTTTAAAGAAGCGAGGGGGGGGAAAAATCCCAATTCCCTTTTTGAAGGATCAAAATGGGGTTGCGAACAAATTGTTGAATTGTGTACTGCCAGATTGACGTCTGAATCCAAGAAAAGTGATTTTTTTTTCCAGGAAAGTCTGATAATTGTTCCAAGAATAATCGCATGTTTGCGGTAAAAGGAAAAAGAGGCGCACGAGAGGACCACTCGCGCTCCTTTCGTGGCCTCGTCGCCGTCCTCAAATTCTTGACGTTATCGGGACGGCCGCCGTTTTTTGGGCCGATCCGCTCGTCCGCCGACAAAAAAAGGTTTAAAAAAAAAAAAAAAAGTATTAAAAAGATTTTAAAAATTGCAAAAAACTGTTCTACAAAGGCTTTTAAAAAACTGCAAAAATTATATTCAAATGCTTTTAAAAATGCAAAAAATGTTCTAAAAGGGGTTTTAAAAAATGTTTTAAAAAGGGTTTTAGAAGATGGCAAAAACTGTCCTAAAAAGGCTTTTAAAAAAACTGCAAAAAAAATCTTAAGTCTTTTAAAATGACAAAAACTCAAATGGCTTTTAAAAAGGCAAATATTGTTTTAAAAGGCTTTTAAAAATGGCAAAAACTCTACAAAATGAATTTCAAAAAATGGCAAAAACTGTACTAAAAGGATTTTTAAAAAATGGCAAAACTATTTTAAAAAGGCTTATAAAATGGCAAAAAATATTTTAAAAAGGCTTTTAAAAAATGGCAAAAAATATTTTAAAAGCTTATAAAAATGGCAAAAATTATTTTAAAAAGGCTTTTAAAAATGGCAAAAATATTTTAAAAAGGCTTTGAAAAATGGCTAAAAAATATTTTAAAAAGGTTTTAACAAAATGGCAAAAAATATTTTAAAAAAGGTTTTAACAAAATGGCAAAAAATATTTTAAAAAGGCTCTTAAAATGGCTAAAAATATTTTTAAAAGGCTTTTTAAAAAAGCAAAAACTCTACTAAATGCCTTTCAAAAAATGGCGATTGTACTAAAAGGCTTTTTAAAAATGGCAAAACTACTAAAAGCCTTTTTTAAGAAAAACAATCCAAAATAATCGTAATGTTAATATGATAAGCAAAGGGTGGCCCCGCTTAAGCCCCGCCCTGCCCGATGTTATCTCCAAAAAGAGATCATTGGCAAAAGCCTCTTTCAAAGCCACGGAGAATAAAAGATGGCCCGGGCAGTCCAGTAAAGCTTAAGAGAGCACCCCAAAAAAAGTCAGCTCAAAAAAAACGGCCGACTTGATTAGCACGTCGCTGGCAAAGACGCGTCCTTGGCGCCGCTTTGAAGACGTCCCCGGCGAGGGGCTTTGAGCGCCGTGACCGGAGCGGGATTAAGCCGCCCCCCCCATCCCGAGAGGATGGCGCCGCTTTCCGCCAGCTTTTTTTTTTCTTTTTTTCTTTTTCCGGCGCGTCAGCAGTCGCGCTGCGGTCACCCGCGCCGAGGATTAACCGCCGCCGGCTTTTTTTCATCAAGAAGATTTACCGCACCTTGCTGACAACAGGCAAAAAAAAAAACGAAATAAAAAAGGAAGAAAAAAAAGGAGATGGCTTTTGACACGACACCAACCAAAAAAAAAATGATACTTTGGCAGAAAATCGTGTTTTTCCTCCCGCGGAAATTCCATTAATCGACTTTCCCCCCACGCTGACTCTGTGACGCTTGTGTTATTAATAGAAAAAAAGACAAAAAATAGTCGTATGCTAATCAAAGCATTGTCGCGAATTTATTTTGTTGCTATCATTTTTTATTTTTTTGTCACTACCGTTTTTTCTCGCATATAAGCCGCACCATTATAATTGCCTTAAAAGGTTGAATTTGACAATTTCTCGCGTATAAGCCGTCCCCTGATTCGCAATGTTCACCTCCATATTCATGGTTTTAATAGGGAGTACAAATGTGTTACTTTGAAGGGAAAATCTAAAGAAAAATAATCATACGTGCTATTTCTGAGATACTCTATGAATCAATGTAAAAAAATCAAAATAAAAAACTTGCTAAAACCCCTTGGCAAGTTAAAAAAATAACAAATAAAATAAAATAAAAACTTGCTGAAACGCCATGTCAAATTAGAAAAAAACTTGCTAAAACCCCATGTCAAATTAAAAATATAGAATACAAAAATAAAATAAAAATTAAAAAAACTTTCTAAAACCCATATTAAATATATATTTTTTTAAAAACAACTTGCTAAAACCCCATGTCAAATAAAAAAGTAGAAAAAAATAATAATAATAAACTTGCTGAAATGCCATGTGAAATTAAAAAAATAAAATAAGAATAAAAATTAAAAAAACTTGCTAAAACCCCATATTAAATTAAAAATATATATATTTAAAAAAATTGCTAAAACCCCATGTCAAATAAAAAAAAATAATAAAAAAATAAAATTAAAATAAAAAAACTTGGTAAAACCCCATGTCAAATAAAAAAAAATAAAAAAATGAAATATAAATTTTAAAAAACTTGATAAAACCCTATGTCAAATTTAAATAAAATTAATAATACAAAAAAATGCAAAATTGGAAAAACTCTACTTAAAGCCTTTAAAAAAAACGACAAAAACAGAACTTAAACCCAGACGACAATCGCCCGGTGGACAAGTGGTTATCGCGTTGGCCTCACACTTCTTCGTTCGAGGGTTCATCGATTTCCAGGCACAACCATATCGAAAAATATGGAAAAAAATGTTGGACATCCTGTCACAACCCTAATCACTGAGCGACGCGCCGTTCGCCGTTCAACGTCGCGTAGACGAGCCGATCGGTCGCGGGCAATTATCGGGGTGCGCTTAACCGACGAGCTGATTGGCGGCCAATGGCGGAGCGACCACATCATTAGGAGAAGATCGATGCACCGGTCACGACGGTGCTCAGATGAGCGGGCGCCAGGCGCCATCGGGAAGCCCGCCCGCTCCGTCTTTTTTTGGAACCGCCCACAATCGATGGCGGGAGCGGCGCTCGCTCGCTCGGTCGGTCGCCCCGGCGACGCCCGCCCCCTCCGCGCTGATTGCCAACGTTTAAGCCCACGGCGCCATTAATTGTCCGTCGGCGGGCGGGCCGCCGATGAAATGAGTTTGGTCGCCGCGGCGATGACAAAACACGCCAACCTGTTTCTCTGATGCTTTTTACCGCCGGGAAATTCATTGACTTTTTTAACGACGGACGGCTGACTTGTTTTCCACCAGCTGGGGCGCATTTTTCAACTCGTAATCCAGTTCGCCATACTGCAATGGACAGTTATTATATCCATCCATACTGGTCAGGACTTGTGTATATATATTTATATATCATGTAAATGTAGATGTAGCGGATGTAGTAGATTTAGTGGGTGTAGATTTAGTAGACTTGGTAGATGTAGATTTAGTGGATGTAGATATACTAGAGGTAGATGTAGATTTAGTAGTTATTGTAGAGGTAGTAGATTTTAGCGGGTGTAGATGTAGATTTGGTAGATTTAGTGGTTGTAAATTTAGTGGATGTAGATGTAGTAGAGGTAGATGTAGTTTTAGTAGATTTGGTAGATGTAGATGTATATTTAGTAGATGTAGATGTAGATATAGTGGATGTAGATATACTAGAGGTAGATGTAGATTTAGTAGAGGTAGATGTAGATTTAGTAGATGTAGTAGAGGTAGTAGAGTTTTGCGGGTGTAGATATTGTAGATTTTGTGGGTGTAGATTTGGTAGATTTAGTAGATTTGGTAGATGTAGATATTTTAGATATAGATTTATTGGATGCAGATATAGTGGATGTAGATATAGTAGAGGTAGATGTAGATTTAGTAGTTGTAGTAGAGGTGATAGATTTTAGCGGGTGTAGATGTCTTTGTTTAGTTGTTTTTGTTTGCTGTCATTTATTCGCCTGTTGCAAGTTTATTAAGTTTTCATCAAGTTCAGGGAAGTCTTAATGAAGGATTGTTGACTTTTTTTTGGGCTTCTCAGCGCTAGTCAATGAATGTTATGTTGATATTTAGTTTTTTTTGTAGTAGAAGTAGTAGATATAGATGGTTTTTTTTTTTCTTACTGCGGTCGGTCCATGGGTTGCTGGCCGCCATTTTGGATGGGGCAACTAAATCTCAAAGACAGACCGCACATGGCACGTTATTTCTTAGCACGCCACCATATCGACGACATCATTTTGGCGCCGCGTTGACTCGTATTAGCATTTCCAAGTAAGCTACCTGTTGTTTAGAAGCCTCCTAGCTAGAATCGACTCGTTTGGTCAATGTGATGACGTCACGTGTCCTCTTCCCGGCGACCATTCCCGCTCACCGTGGCTCTCGCCTTCGCAGCTCGGCTCTGGTCCGTCAAGTTTCGCCTCCAAAGGAGTAATTGGATTTCGCACGATTGCCGGCGGATTTGAAGCGCATATGCTAATCGCTAGACAGATGGATGGAAGGATGGATGAGGAATTAAAAGACAACTAATTGCAATTTTTCTGCCAGCCAGTCAGGGAAGGAGATGGAATTTCACTCCTTAGTAACATAACATTAACAATGTGCCTTTTAAATGATATTAAAATCAAAGCCAGAAGCTATTTTACATAAGCAACGTGGCATTTAGTTGTAACGTCTATCATGACAACACCCGCAAAGACGCTATTTTAGGGTCATTTTTAGTTCACGTGAGCCTCACATTGTATTTCTTGTCGTTTTGCTTTTAATCGAATATTTCTGAGTGTATTTCGGCTAACGTTTTAAAAAAAATTGGAGCTAGCGAAATGCTCACGACAGGAAATTTGGATAGATGCACAAAAAGTCTTAAACACAAAGTATCTATTTTAATGAGACCTTTTTTTAGCTTCATTATCAGGCCATTTTAAAAACAAAAAAATGTCTTTGACCCGCAGACATGAACTTGAGTGGGAACGCTTATCATGAGAATAAACAACCCACAAATTCCCAAGAAGCACTAAAATACACAAAAGGCCTGCCTTTTGCTTTAAATAGCTTCTTTTTCAAGGTCATTTCCGGTCAATGCGAGCCCCTCAAATTCCATCTGACCTACAAACATAAATTTCCGCCATGAGTCGACTGGCCAAAAAACTCAAAGACACGTCCCAAAAGACACGGAATGGCGGCGTGCTGCTTTAAATCGACTATTTCCCGGATTATTTATAGCTAATGTCCTCCCAACGTTGGAAATATTCCGCCCCTGAAATCCGTTTGACCTACAAACATAACATTGGGTGGGAAAATCGCTCATGGGTGGACCCACAAAAAAGTCATGCCCCAAAAAGACACAGGAAGTCGGCCATGTTGCTTTAAAGAAGCTTTTACAGAAGCATTGTAAGTCCGACATTATATAAAAATTCAGCCCCTCAAATCCATTTGACCAAAAAACAGGAACTTTGATGGGGATATCAATCATGAATAGACGCACAAAAAAGCCTCTAGAAGCCACGCCCAAAAAGACACAGGAAGTCGGCCATGTTGCTTTCAAGAAAATACACCAGAACCGTTATAACTCTAACCTGACAGAAAATGAATCCCCTAAAATCTGTTTAATTTAGCAACGCGGAATTTGGTGGGGATGTTTTTTTGTGCGTAGACGCACAAAAAAGTCTCAAAAAGACACAGGAAGTCGGCCATGTTCCTTTAGAGAAACTGTTGTCAACATTATATAAAAAATCCGCCCCTAAAATCCATTTGACCAAAAACCATGAACTTTGGTGTTTATGTTTTTCATGCGTAGATGCAGAAAAAAAGGCCCTGCCCAAAAAGACACAGGAAGTCGGCCATGTTGCTTTAAAGAAAATACTCCAGAACCATTGTAAGTCCAACCTTATATAAAAAAATTCAGCCCTAAAACCCATTTGACCAAAAAACATGATATCATTCATGGGTAGATGCACAAAAAAGCCTCTAAAAGCATTGCTCCAAAAGACACCGGAAGTCGGCCATGTTGCTTTCAAGAAAATAGACCAGAACCATAATAAGTCCAACGTTATAGAAAAATGAATTCCCAAAAATCTGTTTGATCTACTAACACGGAATTTGGTGGGGATATCAATCATGGGTAGACGCACAAAAAACTCTTTAGGACCCCTGCCCAAAAAGACATAGGAAGTCAGCCATGTTGCTTTAAAGAAACCATTACATAAGCATTGTAAGTCCGACATGATATAAAAATTCAGGCCCTCAAATCCATTTGACCCAAAAAACATGATATTGATTATGCGCAGACCCCCCAAAAAGTCTGAAAAGCCTGCCATTTTGCTTTAAATCGGCTCTTTTTTTCCCTCAAATGCACCCAAGCGTGTTGTATTCCAAGCGTTCTGCTTGTGAACGCGCTTTCTTTGGGTAGAAACATCTATCAGGAAGGAGAAAGATGTGCAAAGCCCTTTGGTGGGAAGTGGCCTTTTTTTTTTTTTTTTTTACCCACATTTGCCGCCTTCCCATTTGTCCAACTTTTTACACCCGGACGGATTGACAAAGACTAACGGGAAGACGAATATAACGAGGGAGCCTGGCCGGCACCCTTTTTTCACCCCGGGCCGTGATAACCCTCGTTCGTCCTCCTTTTTTCGTTAGCTCGCCGGCGCCGGCCTTTCTAGTCGTCTCCCCGAATAAGGTCGCGGGACGAGAGAGCGAGGGAGAGGCCGCCCCCCCGCGCCGTGCCGGCAATTACCGGCGAAACCAAAGGCTGCGTCCGGCGGGTCGTCGTTACGGACAATCTGGCCGGCTGTGACGGGCGGGCGGGGGAGGGGAGGGGAGGGGGAGAGCGGCGTGCAAATTGGAGGCTTTTCAGCGGCGCCGCGGGAAACCGCGGCCGATGTCCGGCAGTTTGTCGTCGAGCTGTCGGCGCTCCCTCCGTCTTGCTCGCCCGTCGAATTTCCTATTTGTGTGATTGTCCCGTTTTTATCGTACGGTAATACCTTGACATACGAGCAATTTGAGATACGAGTCAAATTTTGAGCAAATATTTATCTTACAAATTTTGATATACGAGCATACAACTTCCTCGTGTAATGTCTCCACGAGTACTGGGTGGGGCGTTGCATTTTTTCCAGTGTTTTTTTCCCTTCCCGTTAGTCAGTGCGAATGGCGAAGCGTTCGCTAATACGAGAGGAGTATATGCTACTTTCTGGTTGGCAAGTGGTTGTACGTTATCCTATTGTGAGGACATTAGTGTGCATCATTTTGGGAATATTTTGAAGGGAAGACAAAGGCAAACAAGCCTCGATAGGTTGCGTCTGAAAGTCAGGGTGGAGGCGGGGCCAATAGAGCCAAGTAAGGTATCAAAATGTCAAACAAAATTGGAATTAAGTTGAGTGTAAGGTTAGATTCAACTTATTTTTGAGTGTCTGCATCGTAATCCAAGTTCATTTCAATTTGTTTGTTATGTTACGAGCGCGTTGCCGTGCAAAAAGTCTGTCTCATTATGCCCTGGCCGCCAATTCAGGGTGTCTCCAGACTTCACCTGGGATAGGCTCCAGCACCCCCTGTGACCTTTGTGAGGATTAAGCGGTTCAGAAAAGGAATTAATGAGTTATCCAAAGAACTGTTAATGTTACCGTATTTTCCCGCACTATCAGATGCAACGTAAAGAGGGCAATATTCTGAAATGCGCCTTATATATGGATCAATATTTGTTCATCATTGTATGAAATTCCCCTTAGCACAGCTCCATCTACTGGATGTATATATATATAATATTATATTATATACAACAAACCATTACTACATAGTTTGGTGCGCCTTATATGAAACACATTTTTAAGTTAGGCCATTCTTTGAAGGTGCGCCTTATAGTGCAGAAAATACGATGCTTATTTAGCCTGTTATCCATTGCACTTTGCACAAGTTTCTGCTTTCTCATCCCTAAAATGCGACTTTTACTCCAGTTAGACTTTTTTTTGTATAACTGGTTTGTCCCCTATAGTCAGAAACATACTATTATTTATGATTTGACCACAGTTGAATTTAATTAGAGCTGTTTTAATTGATCGATCTTAGCATTAGCATGAATTAGCATTCTAAATGCCTTTGTATTTCATGCTTCCTGGATAAAAGTGGTTCAACATGACATCACTAAAAGGGAAAAATGAGGTCAAAAGTGTCCATTTTAGATATCATATATCTGTTCGAGACCCCCCCCCCCCCCCCTTTAATCGAGTGCCAAACAGCTGGTAGAAATTTGCCGTCCGTCGACTCGGAGCCGTCCGTGGAAAGCATCCGTCAAATTGGCGTGACGCGCGTCCACGTGGCGCTTAATCCATTTTTATTCACCCCCCCACCATGAGACCACCCCCCCATCCCCCCCTGTCAAATAGCAGTGAGCCGCTTAGTGGAAACAAAGCACATTTCTTCCTTGGCAGCGGCGACGCGTCTTGGCTAGCGGAGCGCTAACTACTTTGTTTTTTTCTCCGTATTTTGACATTTTGCCATGAAAACGTGTTTTCTCGCCTAATGTGAGCACGTCAGGGCAAGTCGGCAGGCGGCGGGGCAAAAAAATATATCAAAGATTCCAGGAAATAATGTTTTTTTTTAATAACTTGACAACCGTTTTTTTTGGGGGGGGGGGGGATTTTTGCCCATCCGATAGCGGTATTTTTGGACCGGCAAAAATAATCTTAGTGGTAGTGAATGACCCATCGTAGATATTAAAGTATATTATTTAATTATGATGTTTAGTACTACTTATTTATTCAGTTGAGTACTACTCATTTATGATATGGACTATTTTGACTAATTTATTTATTACTATATTTATTTATTATTATTGATTATGTTGACTAATTTATTTAAAGTATATTATTTAATTATGATGTTTAGTACTACTTATTTATTCAGTTGACTACTACTCATTTATGATGTCGACTACTTTGACTAATTTATTTATTACTATATGTATTTATTATTATTGATTATGTTGACTAATTTATTTAAAGTTTATTATTTAATTATTATGTTTAGTACTACGTATTTATTCAGTTGACTACTACTCATTTATGATATGGACTACTTTGACTAATTTATTTATTACTATATTTATTTATTATTATTGGTTATGTTGACTAATTTATTTATTACTATATTTAATGATTATGTTGACTAATTTATTTATTACTATATTAATTATTATTTATCTGTTGTTATTTGTGCACTTTGCAGTGACACTTTAAATCTCATTTTGCTTATATAATGTCAATAAAAGCATTCAATTCAATTAAAAAAATGAAAATATTTCCATTCATCTGATTGGCCGACCACTCTTCCCCCTGTCAAAATGTAGTTTATTAAAAAAAACGCCATTTTATACGATTATGACATTGCAATAGCTCTGCACAAATTGGAGCAAAACAGACATTTTCGATGAATTTTCGATTCTTAATTGACTCGGCAATTCGCCAAATCGAGCTCGCTTGCAAAAATGTGTGTTGGCCTTTTTAATAACTCATAAAAAACTCATTTTGGAGGCCACGCCGTTCCTCCCAAAAGTCATTAAGCCCAACCGGAATCAACTTTTTCGCGTTTTTTTTTTAACGAGACGCACCTGCATGTCGATTTGTACGCAAAGTCATCATCCGACGTCTGTACGCAAAACGGCGTGCTGATTAGCGCAGCTGCACGCTCCGGCGCCCGCCTTCGGCGCGCCAAGCCCCGCCTCCAAACTTTTGTGACGGCGTTTCCGAGGCGAGCCGGCGTCCCCAAACCGTTGCACGTTTTTGTTGGCCTTTTGAAGTTTTTTTTCTCATGATGGTTCCCAACGGGCTCGACCTCGCCGCCATCGCCATCGCCATCGCCACCGTCCTCGCCATCGCCGTCGTCGTCCCCGTTGAATAATTCACGAGGACATTCCGGAAGTCTCGGCTCCGTCTTTCATCTCCGCCTCGGTGGAGCCTAATTGACTCGTTATCCCGGCTCGCTCTAATTGGCGCCTAATCACCGTCGACGCCGCGGGCGTCCTCCACCTGTCAATCAAGCCGGGCGGGGGAGGGTCCGCCGGGTCACGCTTGATTAGGGACTCCCACGCGTTAGTCAAACTTGTCCATATTTGAATTATTCATTCATTTTCTGAACCGATTCATCCTCACAAGGGTCGCCGGGGGTGCTGGAACCTATCCCAGCAAACTACGGACCTCAGGTGGGGGGTTGGGGGGCGTCTGGGGTCCGATACCCCAAATGGGTGGCCGGCCAATCAGAGACGGACAAAAAATACCTCATAGCGAGTGACAATTTAGCATAAATTAGCCTAGCATGCATGTTTTGGAGATGTGGGAGGAAACCGCAGTACCTGGAGAAAACCCACGCCAGCCCCGGGAAAACATGCAAACTCCACATTACAGTGCGGATCCACCTGGGATCGAACCCTCGACCCCAGAACTGCGAGCCGACGCGCTAACCGCTCCGTCGCCGAGAATTTTTTTTAAATTTTCTTATTCATTTTCTTTTAATTGATCTATAATTATTTTGTTATCATTTTCTTTTATTTTTATCTATGATTATTTTGTCTATAAAGTAGGGTATTTTATGTACTATAATGCGCAGCCAATGTATTTTTATTTGCTGAAAAAATGCCTTCTCAATTAATGAATACTGCTCCTTCGGCACAGCTCCCTCTAGTGGCTGCGTAATCCAAAAAACATGACTAAGAACTACGTAATAAATCAGTTTTAAAATAGGACATTCGTTGTAGCTCCGCCTTTTTGATTAAAAATCTATGGAAAGCTAAAATTAGCAGTGAAATGAAACGGTTGTCTTAAACGATCGCGCCAAACGTCCATTTGTCCGTTTGTCGGCCCCTCCCCCCCCCCACTCCGAATAGGGCGCTTCTTCACGTTAGCCGCGAGCGCGGACGGCGGCCGAATGCGAATGGCCATTTGATGGAGCCCAATCATCTGGAGGCGTTGGGGGCACAGGGGCGCCGTTGTACGTCCCGTCCCGCCATTTGCAAGTCAATGACGGCGAGGGGCGTCGACCCGCCGCGGCCCAGGCCGGCTAAATAGCGCCGCGTTTGCTATTCCGCCCGCGAGATGCCCATCGGCTCTCTTCCCGCCGCTTTTCAATTGAAAACATTATTGTCATCGTAAATACATATACTTTGTACAACGTGTTGCATTGTGGGTACAGCCGAGCCAGACACTTATGATACGCATACATTTCCGATACTGTATCAAAGTAAAAGAAATGACAAAAGCAAGCACACTTTTTACAGTGTAAAAATCTCTTCTCCTCATTTAAAAGCTATATTTACCATATAAAGCATGGTGTCAAAGCGGCGGCCCGGGGGCCAAATCTGGCCCGCCGCATCATTTTGTGCGGCCCGAGAAAGTCAATCATGAGTGCCTTGTGACTTTGTGTTTTAGGATCAAATTAAAATGAAGAGTATAGATGTATATTAAATTTCCTGATTTTCCCCCTTTTAAATCAATCATTGTCATTTTTTAATTCATTTTTTCTGTGTTTTTAGTTCAAAAATCATTTTGTAAAATCTAAAAATATATTTTAAAAAAAGCTAAAATAAACATTGTTTTAGATCTATAAAAAACTGAATATTCAGGGCTTTTAATCCAGTTCTTTCAATCCATTTATAAAAAAAAAAATGTAAATATGATATCTAAAATGGTCCGACCCACATGAAATCAAGTTGACGTTAATGTGGCCCGCGAACCTACCCGAGTCTGACAGTTTGATTGACAGGAATCCAAAAAGTAATGTATTTAAAGTCTGCAGAGAACTTAAAAATAATAATAATAATATTTATATTGTGTCTTTGTTCTGATTTTAGTGGCCGTCCCTAGAATTGGTACCTTTGGACATGTATTGCCGTCAGTGGCGCGGCGCCGCAACGACGATCTAGCGCGCGGTCGGCCGCACATTAGCAAGCTAATAGAGCGTTAACCTCGCTAGCGTGCTTCGCCGTCATTCGAGCGGATTTATCGGCCGTTTTGGAACGCTCGCTCGCTCGTTGGCACGCGCCTCTTATTGTGGAGCGTATCAATGGCGCTCGTTGACCTTCGGACGGAAAAACGGCGGCCCGGATGAATGGCCTCCTTTCGGCCGCCGTAAACGGAATGTCGCGCCATCCTCGTTAATCGTTTGGAATTATGGATTGCATTTTTTTTTCCTTTTGGACGTCCAATCATGTGTTGCACTTGTAGATGTCCAAATTATTAGAAATTATTAACCTCCCTTAATTTATATGTGTATATGTATATAATTTTGTAATATGTTTTGCTTATTGCGGTAGCCTTTTTTTCTTTTTTTATTTATTTATTCAATTTTTTAAAGATTGTGTTTATTCCGGTGCCCCAATATTTTGTATTTGTATTTATTTATTTTATTTTTTAAATATATTTTGCTTATTATTTATTATATTTATTTACTTTGCTTATTTCTGTTGGCCCAATTTTTTAATTTACTTTTTTTAAGGTCTTTTGCTTATTCCAGGGGCCCAATTTTTTGGGAGGGTAAAAGTAATTCAACAAAATAATATCACCAATCATATTTATATTTTAAAATAATTTGACACTCCATTTCAGGATGAAATCACTGAAAAATAAAATGGTTAGAGTTGAATTAGATTGTCTATACACTGACTTTAATGGGAGACTTGCCCCTACCAACATGGCCGCCCTGGAGCCATTTTGCTAGGGGACAAGCTTGAATTGAATTGAGTTGACCGCTCATAGATGTCCAATCTGTTGGAAGTCGGTGGGATGGTTGGGAGTTTATCATCAGTCGACGTCCAATCGTTTTGAAGTGGGAGTTTGGCAGCTTTTTTTGGAGTGGGGTCCATTTTTTTTATTTGCATTTTGATTCATAATATGCAGCATTTTCATTGTTTTGTCTTTTTTTTAAGGATTTTTTTTTGTTTCAGCACTTTTTTCTTGATTCTTTAATTGGACATTTTTAAGCGTGGGATGACTCCGCCCACCTTGAAGGTCTCCTCGCTACAATTCCATCAATTTATGCCCATTTTTGCGATATTCCGCTAATACGATCCGACTTTAGAGCTCTTAAATCCTAACTTGATTTGGCTCATCAACAATTCCATTGAAATGGATTGAAATGGCGTCCATCCATCCATCGTTCCGTCCTTTTGCGTTTTTCAAGCGGCAAAGTCATCCGAGAAGCAATTAAAGAGCGCAATTACAAAGCGGCGCCGCTTTCCTTTCCTTTTTCCGAGCGAGGATAGAGAGCTCAATATTTCAGCGTGTGATTTATGAGCCGTTTTGCCGTCGCTCTACTTTTTTTTTTCTATTAGAGCCACGTGGGCGGGGCAAACAAACGCCGTTTGTCTCAGGAGCCGCCGGAGTCGAACGCGCCCGCCCGCCCCAGCGACAATCGCTCGGGGGAGGATTTTTGCTCCCGGGGGAAACATGCCAATCGCACCCCCGCCTGGGACAAAAAAAAAGAACGAATGGCTCCCGGTCAAAATGGCTATGCATTTTTTTGCTTTAAGTGGGTGGGCTGTTTTTTTATGTCCATTTTTTAAAATCTGTCAAACTTAAAATGAGCCATGTAATGTACAATGTACATTGATTTTTGTTCCATTTTATTTTATTTTAAGAAGCTTATTTTTTTTTAAATTAAGAAGAATATTAGGACGATGGGGTGATTATTTTATTTTTATTTATTTTTAATTTATTTTATTTTATAATTTTGTTTCTTAATTTTATTTTATTCTTTGATTGTTATTACTTTTATTTAATTTAATGTATTTTATTTATTTATTTTGATTAATTTTATTTATTTATTTTGATTAATTTTATTTATTTATTTTTAATGTATTTTATTTATTTATTTTAATGTATTTTATTTATTTATTTTTAATGTATTTTATTTATTTATTTTAATGTATTTTATTTATTTATTTTAATTAATTTTACTAATTTTATTTATTTATTTTAATTAATTTTATTTATTTATGTATTATTTTAATAAATTTTATTTTATTTATTTCATTATTTCATTTTTTATATATTTTTGTTATCCGAAACCGAGAATAAACATTCGTTAAAGGAACAAAAGTAAAATGGAGACCAACAGGCTAAATAGGCATATGTTAACATAGCACTTTTTTGTCAGGTAATTAGCCTAGCCTAAAAAAAAAAAAAAAAAAAAAAAAAATATGTAACAGGCTGTCTGTGGTTAGTAAAAATATGTAATATGTAAAAAAAAATATAAAGTATTTGCGTGGCCTAACCTCCGAGCGCGCTTGGGCGGGAACAAAAGGCGCATTTGTCGCGGACAAGCTCCCTCCCTCCTCGCGCTCCGCCGACGGCAAACAAACAAACGCGGCCGTGTGTTGAAATTGCGTAACGGCAATCAACAATGGTCGGTCGGGCCAAACAACGCGTGGTATTCAAAATGCCGACATTTTGGAAATGAAGCTTATCCAAAGTATACATTTCAACATCAATGGTGTGCTCTGTAGGAAAAAGAAATATCAATGTGGTTTGTTTTGATTGTTTTGGTGGGTTTTGGGTCATTTCCTGTTGATGTTAAGGCACTTTTGGTTGAAAAGAAGTCACTTCCTGTTCATTTTGGATCACTTCCGGTTGGTTTTAGGGCATTGATGGGTTACTGTAGATTTCGGGTTACTACTTTTGGGGCATCACAGTTGGAAAAAAAAGTCTTTCTTTCTTTTTTGGTTCATTTTAGCGCCTTCCTGTAGATTTTGGGTCATTTCCTGTTGATTTTAGGACATTTTCAGGTCATTTCTATTGATGTTAAGGCACTTTTAAGGAACTTCATGGACATTTTGGATCACTTCTGCGTGATTTTTGGGCAATGACGACTTCCTGGGTGTATTTTTGGACATTTTCAGGTCAATTCCGGTGACGTTAAGTCACTTTTGTTTGATTTGAAGTCACTGCCTGTATATTTTGGATCACTTCTGTTTGATTTTTAAGGCATTTTTGTTTGATTTTAAGTAACTTCCTCTATATTTTTGATCAGTTCTGGTTGATTTTAGGACATTAACGGGGGACTAAATTTTGGCTCACTGCTTTTTGGGCATCCCAATGTAGGAGAAAAAAAATAAAATGCATATTTGTCCAGTGTCATTTAAATGACTAAATTGGCTGCTTAAATTTGCTCGTTTTTTTTTTTTTTTTACAGTTTTTTTTCTTAATTTTCTTGAAAAATCAGGATAATATTTTGCGTTTTTATGTTTTTATTTATTTTTTAATTTTTTGTATTTAAACAAATAATTAGGTCTGTGCACATCATTATTAATATTTCTCTTTCTCTATTGTGTATTTTTAATTTAAATTTTCACCTGGCGTCACCGCCGCCTTTGGGCCTCGGCGGCCGTCGCCAGCGTGGGCGGCGCCGTATGCTCGCCCGAAAGACATCTGCGTGCGTGGGCGCCGTATCAGACGCCATCTTGTTTCCTCTTAAGCGTTTACTTTGATGGTTCGATTTTTTTTTCTTTTGTTTTGACGCAATTTTGCGTTTGTTTGTTTGTTTGCGTGGCTATTTTGATCTCATTTTCGTGGAGGCCTTTGTCGCGAAACCAGACGTCTTGGATCGCCTCGTGTTTTTCTAATATTTTCCTTTATATTGCAAAAAAAATACATATTCAGCGTGTTTGATTTGACGGTATTTTCCAGACCACAGGTGTCAAAGGGGCGGCCCGGGGGCCAAATCTGGCCCGCCGCATCATTTGGTGTGGCCCGGGAAAGTCAATGATGAGTGCCGACTTTCTGTTTTAGGATCAAATTCAAATGAAGATTATAGATGTATATTACATTTCCTGATTTTCCCCCTTTTAAATCAATCATTGTCATTTTTTTAATCCATTTTTTCTGTGTTTTGTTCAAAAATCATATTGTAAAATCTAAAAATATATATTTAAAAAAGCTCAAATAAACATTGCTTTAGATCTATAAAAAACGGAATATTCAGGGCCTTTAATCCAGTTCATTTAATCCATTTAAAAAACAAAAATCTAAATATTATATCTAAAATGGTCCAGCCCACGTGAAATCAAGTTGACGTTAACGCGGCCTGCGAACCAACTTGAGTCTGACACCCTTGCTTTAGACTATAAGTCGTACATTATTGTTTTAAAAGGTCATTTTGGGGGGCTAACAACTCTGTTTACATGGCTTTTAATGTTTTTGTTGAATTGGGCGAAAAGACTTGCCAAGCTCCTCCCTCAACCTCACTTCCGGCTCCTCCTCTTTATTTCAGAACCCAAGACAATCGTCAGCGAGCGACCTCCCCCCGCCGTCGACGCGCCGGGCAGAAGCCGACCGACCGTAAGTTGCCTTTTCAACCTTTCCGGGCCGTCGACCAATCGCAGCGCGGGGGTCGTCTTATACTCGGGCAATACAATAATAAGTCGTCTCGAATTGAGCCCGCCCTTTTCCCGTTACTTTTATTGTGTACGTATGGACGTCGACGATTGACGGCCACAGACGTCCAATCTAATTTGATCGGGCGCCCGGCGGCGAAAAAATGAAGATCTCTTAAAGCCATGGCGAGGAAAACGACATCGATGGAAGGCAATGATGGATGGGTGGACGGGTGGACGGGTGGGTGGGCTCGGCCTTCTCTTGTCGGGGATTTGTCGTCTTCTCCGTCAAAAGGCGAAAAAGGGGAATTTGTTTTCCCGGCCAGCTGGAAAATTGATTATTGATTAGGCTCGGGAAGCGCCCGCCGTTGCTCTTTTCACATTTTTGCCTCCGGCGGAGCGACGCCGGCGGCCAAGTCCAAGGCCAGGGCTAGGGGGGGGACGCGGGGTTAAGCCCCTCCCCCTCCAATCCGTCCATTCGTCCACACCTTGATGTCCTCATCAACCCTCCAATAGATTGGGTGCTTACAAATCACTCAAAGCTCGGGACAATTTAGCCTACAATTAGCCTAGCATGCATGTTTTGGGGATGCGGGAGGACCCGGAGAAATCCCACGGCAACCCTGTTAGAATTTACTAAGTATGGGATGAATAACATTTAATCTTATCAAACTTTTCCTGTCATTCATTTTGCAGACGGTTCCAAGGGGGCAAAAAGACGAACCATTTCCGTGTTGTTGTTTTCGAAGAAAATCAGTTAAATCAGGATTTTTAAATGAATTTGAATTATTAAAAAAAATATATTACATGAGCCTTTAATTATTATGTTTTTAATTAATGATAATAACATTAATTTTAATGACTTTTTAAAAAAATATTTAATTAATTTCAAATATTTAAAAAAAATGAAAATTTCATGATTTTTTTTAAATCATTACTTTAAATTATTTCTAGAGTATTACTAAATTAATTTCAATTATTTTTTAAAATACTACTAAATTTATTTCAATTATTTTTAAAATATTACTAAATTGATTTCAATTATTTTTTAAATATTACTAAATTTATAAAATATTACTAAATTGATTTCAATTAATTTTAAAATATTACTTAATTTATTTCAATTATTTTTAAAATATTACTAAATGTATAAAATATTACTAAATATATTTCAATTATTTTTTAAATATTACGTAATTTATTTCAATTATTTTTAAAATATTACTAAATGTATAAAATATTACTAAATATATTTCAATTGTTTTTAAAATATTACTTAATTTATTTCAATTATTTTTAAAATATTACTACATGTCTAAAATATTACTAAATGTCTAAAATATTACTAAATTTATAAAATATTACTAAATTTATAAAATATTACTAAATGTATTTCAATTATTTTTAAAATATTACCAAATGTATAAAATATTACTAAATGTATTTCAATTATTTTTAAAATATTACTAAATTTATTTCAATTATTTTTAAAATATTACTAAATTTACTTCAATTATTTTTAAAATATTACTAAATTTACTTCAATAATTTTTAGAATATTTCTAAATTTATTTCTATTATTTTTAAAACATCAATTAATTTAATTTCATTTAAGAAATGACAAAAATTAACACAATCTCACGCTAGCGAGGCCCCGCCTGGGATTGAACCCTCGACCTCAGAACGGGCGCGGCCGACACGCTAACCACTTGTCTACCCGATCATTGGCAATTTATGCAAAAAAAATCTATTTTTGTACACGCGTAGTACGTGCGTTTTTTTTCACGCCATATTTCACACATCTAAATGCATCGTGAATGTAACCCGCTAGATGAATAGACGTGGAGTTGTGGGGGGGCGGGTTTGTCATTCCCTGGGGGGGCGGGGCTTTGACACGCCGTGCCGCCATTTCCTTCCTGCCAAAAACAAACGGCACGTAAACAAGAGAGACGAAAGCAGGGCGCCGTTTGCGAAACTTTGCCCAAAGAAAGAAAGGAAAGAATTGAGTCAGACGTCGGTCGCCATGATGCAAGCAGCCAGACTATTATGGGATGTCGCCAGTCGGTGCGCGTGCCCCACTTTTGCTCTTGTCGCCGACTTCTCATCGACCCGGGCCGCCGCCGTCGCCGCGAATCGATCAATCTGACACGGGCCGTCGGGGTGCCGGAGTCGGTCCCGGCCAACTTTTGGTTGACTACAGTCGTAGCTCTACTTAAGAAATTAATTGCTTCCAAGACTTTTTTCGTAACCTGAAAAATTCGTAAGTAGAGGTGTATGTTATATGTAAATTCTCTTATTGGTTCCACCATCCTGACACAATGACCATCTAAACCAAGGGTGTCAGACTCGGGGTGGTTCGCGGGCCGCTTTAATGTCAACTCGATTTCACGTGGGCCGGACCATTTTAGATAGAATATTTAGGTTTTTTTTTTTATAAATGGATTAAAAGAACTGGATTAAAAGCCCTGAATATACAGTTTTTATAGATCTAAAACAATGTTTGCCTGAGCTTTTTAAATATATTTTTAAGATTTTACAAAATGATATTTGAACTAAAAACTGAAAAAATTGATTAAAAAATGACAATTATAGATTTAAAAGGGGGAAAATCAGGAAATGTAATAAACATCTATACTCTTCATTTTAATTGGATCCTAAAACAGAAAGTCGGCACTCATGATTTATTTTCCCGGGCCACACAAAATGATGCGGCGGGCCAGACTTGGCCCCCGGGCCGCCACTTTGACACATGTGATCTAAACCCTTTAAAATTGGCCAAATAATCCCGATTTTGTACAAAAGATGTGATGAAAATGAGAGAAAATGAAAAGGAAATGATTTATTAATGTCCTAAAATAAATAAAGCATATGAAAATGTGCCTTACGCCACTGAAATATCTACTTTTTGAAAGATTTCGTATCTCTAGTCACTCGTTTGCATATTAAAAAATGTGTAACCTGAAACTTTGGTACCTAGAGGCATTTGTAAGTAGAGGTATGACTGTATTTATTTTTTTCCGCTTTCAAACTAAGAGTTTCCCGCCAGGCCTCGAATTCCGACGCCATTGATTCGATTCGTCGGGATAACGACAAAAGCCATCATTGTTTTCGCCGCACAAGACGGATAACGACCGTCGTCTCCCGCCGCCAACTCGTTAGCGTGCCACAGATGCTCGTTAGCCGCCGCCGCCGTTAGCGGACCGACTTGATGAGGACGCACGCGGCGGCCCTTCGGCGTAGTCCGTCTTCCGCCGCCTTTCATTTTCGGACTTCATTAAAGCCGCGACCGCTTTGAAGACGGGCGGTCGGCGGGACGCCGTCCTTCCTCGTCTGATGTCGCGGCGGCGGCGGGGAAGGTCAGCCGGCGCCGAGGGTCCTCGTCGGACGCTTCCTTCCCTCGGGCGGCGTGGAGTCAAAGCGTAATTGGAAGCTTGGGCGAGGCCCTCCGACAATGAGCGAGTGTTTAATGGAAGCGGGGGAGCGGCGCCACCGCCGTTATCTTAACGAGGACTCTTTCCCGCCAAATAGCGCTCTTAGCGTCTACTCGTCTTTCCGGCTAGAAATGCTCGCTGGAGGAGAAGCACTTTGTCAAATTATTTCACGCTGGCGGCGTCGGGGGCGTCGCCGTGGCAACCGCGCCGGCGCGACAACCATGCAAAATGGAGTCGCCCCAATTCCACAAACTTGGTTTCGTCGGCGTGGCGGCGACGGGGAAGATCAGGTGGCGCTTTTCGCCAGATGACTGAATTATTTATCATGCCTTTGGTGGTCGGGGGCGGGGCTTTACGCCCTGGCCGGTCAACGGGCGACGCCCGGAATATTTTAAAGTCCAAGCTCGGGGCGGATTGGATGAGAGACGCTCAAACTGAATAATTAACGGGCCAAGAAGATTGAGTGAGGGGGGCGTCGTCCGTTCGCTGTCCCGAGATTTTTTATTTTTGGGGCGGGGCCAGTCGACGGACGTGATGGATGGCGTCCGGTGCTTAACGCCGTCGTCCATTTTGACTTTCTATGCTTCATTTTTCAAATGTCGTCAAATTAGAAACAATTTATGTTTTTGTTTTTAAATGGGAGCTTTATGTTCAAAGTGGTTAGCACACCCGCCTCACAGTTCTGGGGTCGAGGGTTCGATCCCAGGTGGATCATCACTGTAGGGGGGAGTTTGCGTGTTCTACCTGGGCTGGCGTGGCTTTTCTCCGGGTGCTCTGATTTCCTCCCACATCCCAAAAACATGCATGACAACCCTCGATCTCAAAACTGCGAGGCAGATGAGCTAATCACTCTTCCACCGGGCCGCCATACTTTTATCATTGTATACTTTATTTATTTGTTTTTCATTATTATCTTGAAACTTAGAATTGTATCATTTTAAAAAAAGAATAAAAAACAGGTCCATTTTATTTAATTGAAAGTTTAGGGATTTAATTTTAAAGAACAAAGGAAAAAACAGCAACTGTTTTCTTTTTATATTTTTTTTTTCGGCGACCAGGTGGACGAGTGGTTGGCCCAGTTCTGGGGTCCTGGGTTTGGTTCCCATGTCTGTCCTCCTGTGTGCAATTTGCTTGTTCTCCCCGGGCTTGCGTGGGTTTTCTCCGGGTACTCCGCTTTCCTCCCACATCTCAAAAACATGCATGCTAGGCTAATATTAGGCTAAATTGTCACTAGGTATGCGTGATTTGTCTTGTCTCCTTGCCCTGCGATTGGCTGCCCGCTGAGTATTTAGCTGGGGTAAGCTCTAGCACCCCCCGCGACCCTTGTCAGAAAATGACAGAATATATATTTTTGTTGTATTTAGTCAAGAAAACAGGGGTTAAAATCTCTTCCCCACCGCTAAAGTAAACTTTTCCGCGACTAGTTATTGTTTCCCTTTGACGTTAGCATCGCCGTTCGCTCCCGGCGCCGCCGAGCTAAAGGCTAACTCGTGTTTCCCCGCGCCTGCCTGAGCAAAAAGGGCAACAAAGCGAACGGCGGGGAAAACAAGCTCGCGCCGAAAACAACCCATGACGGCGGCGGGCGGATGGGACAGACTCTTCATTGTGCGCGCCCGTTAGCTTCAACTTTGCTCCCGCGGCGGGAGCAAAGTTTGCTAATTAGATTTGGACGGGCCGTCGGCGCGGCAAAGCGCCAGCGCCGTCAATAATTGGGAGCGCAAATCCGCCGAGGGTGTCACGCTCGCACTCGGGCTCCAATTACGGCACTTTGAAGGCGGCCGTTGCGTATCGACACCTGCCGACTCTCCCGCGGCGCCCAAAAGGGCGGGCGGCGGTGGCGGCGCTCTTCGAGCCGCTCACCTGCCCGCGTAAAAGCCATTTGAAGACGTATTGGCTAATAATTTCCGCTCCGTTAAACAAAAAGAGCCCCGTGGGTATTTCCGTGGACTAGAGCCACATTAACATTCTCCAAAATGGCCGACAGACGCCATCTTTTGGACGTCGCATCAAAGTTTTCTCTTTTCGCGGAATAGAATCAATTTTTTTGGGATGCTCCTAATATGGATTTTGGCACCACGTTTAGTGAATAAGTATACTAACTAGATGTTTTTTAAGATATATTTTTTAATTCATTCATTAATTAAAGGGACAGTACATATTAATGAAACTATATACATATGGATATATATATGGAAATGATTTCAATATGGGTTGTTTTTCATTTAATGACCATATATTGCATTTGAATGGGTGGGATTATTATTATTACTATTATACTGTCACTTTTGGGGTTTAATTTGTTTATTATTTTTCATTTTTTGACAATATTTTATATCGGAAATGATCTATTAGACAATATATTGCCCATTAAAATGTGTTATCGTGACCGGCCCAAGTCGAAATAAATTAATTCCTTCATTCATTTTCTGAAGTGCTTATCCTCACAAGGGTCGCGGGGGGGTGCTGGAGCCTATCCCAGCCAAACTATGGGCACCCTGAATTGGTTGCCAGCCAATCCCAGAGCACTAGGAGACAAACAACCAATCACACGCATACCTAAAGACAATTTAGAGCAGGGTTGGCGAACACTCGTCTCCCGAACCCCATCGAAATCCACACAGATTAAGCAATTACCCGCATATTGATTTTGGATGAATGCAAGAGAAGGCGGTTCCGCAATGGCGGGCAAAATCCCCCCCCCGACAAAACCGGATTATGCTTTCACGCATTGGGGAAAGAAAAAAATGAAAACATTTCAGGTGTTACACGGCGCGCGGGTGCCAAAAACTCCCTCTTTTTAGCTGGCAGCCTGCACTTTTAAAAAGAAACGCGGGTGCACGCGTGTCGTCGTCATCTGTTTTCAAAGGGGATGGAAAAAAAGGGGGGGGCACCGTTTGGTTTGCCCTCGAGGGGGCGCTTCCCCCCGGCGAGATCCGCATCCGACGGAAGGAAGGCTCGGCGCTAACGCTAAAGCTAAAGTTCCTCGGAGGAAGAGCGGTAAAACATCCGCCTAACGTGACTAATTAGCCGCAGAGAGGCTCGTGAAAAGCCACGCTCGTTAAGCGGACATTTAATATGGGACTTGTCGTTAAAAGTCAGGGATTTTTGGATGGCGCAGTCCGCTATTGGATGTTTGGCCTGGAAAAATCGGGGAAAATAAGACCATCGGGGGTGGGTGGTTTATTTTGGGGCTGTTTTGAAATGGTGGGCGTGGACAGAAAAAAATTGAAATGTCATTTTTCATGTTGAGAATTAATTTCATTGTTATTCCACCGAGAACAAGGCATTGGGAAACGCCCACTTTTTCATTTTAGTTGTGACATCACAATTGATTATTGGATAACTTTATTCAGGCCGTATTCGGGAAATTTTGTTGTCACAGTAGCAAGAGGGTGAGAATACAGACACAGAAAAAGACATTTTAGACCTAAATAAATAGGTCATAAGTAAGTTAATAAATAAATATATGAATAAATATATAATTAAATAAGCGTGTTGCTGAAGTATGTGTGTGTATATATATATATATATATATATATATATATATATATATATGTATATGTATGTATATGTATGTATGTATATGTATGTATGTATATATGTATATATATGTATACAGACACTCCTCAACTTACGAACGCAATTGGTTCCGAGCGATTGTTCATAAGTTGAATTTGTTTGTAAGTTGATTTAGTGCTATATTTTGTATTATAATTTATGTTTAAGGCCTATATAAGTATATTGAAGGTTTATATAAGTGCATTTGTATGTTAAGTCTTGTATAAGTAACACACATTGGTTTGTACTGAAAAAAACATTTAATAAAATGGAGAGAATATGTACAGTACTGTATAGAGAGAGAGATAGATTTATGTATTAGAAACTGGCCAAAAGAAGCGACCTAATGACGATTGCACAGTTTTCTTCTTTTTTTCATCATAAATGATGCAGTAGCACTGTATGGCATCATTCAATTGATTTGCAAACTTTGTGCAACGTTCAATATTTGGGTCCTGCTGCTCGATCTTTCTGTTTAGAAATGGTACTGAATGTGCAACGCTCACCACTTTCTGACGCGCATCAAGCTTCGTTATTATTGCCACTCGTTTCAAATGAAATGGCTTGCCTCTTCCTTCCAACTCCCTCAATAGAAGCCTTTAGCTTTTTACCAACCATATTCAATATTGGATGCATGAGATATTTAATGATACAAATGAAAAAGGTTCTTTGCACACTGGAGATACATTCACGCACTTCTTCTTCGTTGCAATGCGGAAGGTAGATGCTGGGTGAGCTGAGCTCTCACAGCGCCAGGCGTCGGTATTAGCGGCGGAAAGAAGTACTACTCCGAAAAAGACGCGAAATACAAAATTGGACTTGCGAACATTTTTGGACTTAAACGCAATTTGCAGACATGTTCGTATGTACCGTTGTTCGTAAGTTGAATGTTCGTAAGTAGGGGAGCGTCTGTATATGTATATATATGTATATATGTATATATATATATATATATATATATATATATATATATATATATATATATATATATATATATATATATATATATATGTATATATATGTATATATATATATCTATGTATATATATGTATATATGTATATATATCTATGTATATATATGTATATATGTATATATATATCTATGTATATATATGTATATATGTATATATATCTATGTACATGTATACATACGGTAGTACAGTAGTTATGTATCGCTTCAGAGTCCTACGCTAGCTAGTTAGCTAGCTAGCACGTGTTGACAGAATGACAAGAAAATAGAATGGCAATGGATAGCATGCTCTCTAAAATGTGGGTGTGGCTTCATCTTCAGTTAGGAGATTTTTTTGTGGGCGGAATGGCAAAAAAACCCTCAATGCCAGCCATCCTTGTTCCAAAAAAATTGGACGTTTACGATAATCAAAGGCAGTTTTTTACCCTTTTAAATGACAAACAAGTTTAGGGCAAATCCCTTTATTCGTTCTTGAGTTATCATGAATGCAAACAAACCAAGTTGACTTCATTATTTAATTTTTTTATTGTTTTTATATTTTTTATTCATGTATTACTAATTAATTTTATCACATATTTATTTTGCCATTTTTAATTGTATTATTTGTTTTTTTTTAAATTTATTTTGTTATTATTTATTACTGATTTATCTATTATTTATTTATTATACATTTGACTGTTTTCTGTTCATTTGTGCACTTTGTGGTGAAGCTTAAAATCCGATTACACTCGTATAATGAAAATAAAAGCGTTCAAATCAATTAAAAAAATCTGCTAACCCGGCACGTTGTCATTACCCAATGACGAATACCGCCGTCGTATTCCTTAACCGTTCTTTATGGCGCCGTTAGACCACCTAGAAATAGAAATGCGGGTCACGGGTGTTCCAAAGCCGATTTCAGGGTCACAAAAGGTCAACCGCCATTTTTTTTTTGCTGCAGGTCGGATGGGGGTCATGCCTTCCTGCTGAGCGCTCACTTTCGGGGCCAGCATGAGGCGGACGCCGGCGCTAGCCCTTTTGCCCCTCCCCCTGGCGCTGCTACTGGGCGCCGCCACCGCCGCCGCCTCGGTGGCGCCCCCCGGTGGAGGCGGCACCGCCCCCTTCCCTCAGGACCTGGAGCCTCTCAACGTGGTCGGACGAGAAAGTGAGTAATACGCTTATTTATTGGACTATTGTATCAACGCCCACCATTTTAAGCGACGTGCTTTCAAAAAACGCGGGTTTAGCAATTATTTTATTTTTCCCCGGCACGGGCTTTTAAAAATCCCACATGGCGTGACCTCTACGTTTGACCCCGCCAGGGCGAAAGCGCAAACCGCACGTGGGTAATCTGTGGGCGTGGTTAAAAGACACAATGGTACTCTTTGCTAACCCCGAGTGGTAAATGAACACGCGGCGGCGGCTATCAAATCAGATGCTAATCTATTTGTGTGGGTGTGCGGTGGGAGGAGTGACGGCTAATCGTCCCGTCTCGCGCCGTCGTGGAAAATTCCATTTGCGCCGGAACGAATAACGACCGTGGAGAGCATCGCTGTCATGTGGAAAGAAAAACCACGGTTCTGTCAACTCGCTTGTTTTGGGGGAAATATGGCAATAATGTGGTTGCAAATCAATTTTATTTTGATCTGCGGCTGTCATCATTGAAACATATTAAAAGCAGAGTGCACCGTTACTGATATTAAAAAAGATATGTGCGATATTTGGAGATGCCATGGTTTGTCAACCTAAACCTAAGCAAAATGGCCGCCACCTTTCCAGTCTATAATATATCTAAACACACAAAAATGAATCCAATTCAATTGAGGACGTTTTTAATGTTGTAAAATTCCGATCCAACATATCCCGCCAATCACGTGACCAAGACGTTGGACTCGCCACTTGAGCGCCGAAGCGCAATTTCCCATTTCCGGCGGCGCTCACCCGCAGATATGAACGGAGTCGTTGAACCCGCGCCATCATCGGCGGAGATGCTCGGTGGCCGGAGCCGTCTCGCCGCCTTTTAGAGACGCGCCGTGATGGACGGAAGGAGGAGGGGGGGGTGTCTGGGCACGCTAATGGGGGGGCGGCCATTAGCGGAAGTGGCGCCGGCTGGCCGACGTAATGAGAGCCATTTGTCAGGCCGGGGTCCGGCGGGTGACGCCGTTACGGAAGATACGGACGCCGTCAATCTTTTTCCCTTCTGCTTGGGGAAAAATAAATAAAAAATAAAAGCCTTCGCCAGATTATATGTTTTTATATATACGGTAATACCTCGACATATGAGCAATTTGAGATACGAGTAATTTTTTTTAGCAAATATTAATTTTGAGATATGAGACAAATTTTGATATACGAGCAAACAAGCCTCGATAGGTTGCCTCTGAAAGTTAGGGTGGAGGCGGGGCTAATAGAGCCAACCCGGGAGAAGAAAGATATCAAAATTTCTAACAAAATTGGAATTAAGTTTAGTGTAAAGTGAGATGAAAATAGTTTTTGAGTGTGTCTGCATTGTAATCCAAGTTCATTTCAATTTGTTTATGTTATGTTACGAGCGCGTTGCCGTGCAAAAAGCTTGTTTGCTAATACGAGAGGAGTATATACACTACTTGTCGTTGGCAAGTGGTTGTGCGTTATCCTATTGTGAGGACATTTTTGTGCATCATTTTGGGAATATTTTGAAGGCAATAGTACAACAGCAAACAACCCTTCGATAGCGAACGTGAGGGTGGGTGGAGGCGTGGCAAACCGCCAACCCGGCTAGAACGAAGGTTACAAAAGATTACAACAAAATTAGAATTCAGTTTTGTGTAAAGTTACATTAAACGTATGTTTGAGTGTGTCTGTATATCTTAATCCAAGTTAATTTAAATTTATTTGTTCGGTTACGAGTGCGTTGCCATAGAAAGTCCCCCCCCCACGTATGTCCCTCTCTGTACCCTCCGCGAAATGCGTCTAATTTTAGTTCTATTAAACACATTTTATTACTATTAAACCACTAGTTCTGTGTTACTTTGTTAATAGATGGCAAATTAGAAGAAATCAAACGTTTTTTCCAATCCAATATCCTGTTTTTGGTGTTTTTTTTTCAGAGGGTTGGAACCAATTCATTAGTTTTTAGTTCATTTCAATGGGAAACGTTCGCTCGAGTGACGAAAAGCTCGACATACCATCTCAGTCCCGGAACGGATTAAGATCGTATGTCGAGGTACCACTGCATAACCTTTTTTGGGCCACCTAAAGTCTGCGTAAAAGAAATTTGGCGCCGTGCAAACCCTCGGAAAGCAGCGTCGGAGAAGGAGAATTCCCCAAAAATTCCCAACAGGATCAGGATGACGTTGCAGAAGCCAGGCAGGCCGAATGGTGACATTTTTTCGGGTCTCTTTGATCGGTCGGCATCGGCATCGGCATCGCCGGGTTCAGGCAAAGGACTCGGGAGGGATTAGGAAAAGACGGCGGGCTGGGGGGTGTCGGTGCCACGCGGGGCACGGCTTCCATTGGACAGGAGCGTTTGAAGTCGGGAAAAGCGTTGGCTTTGCTTCAATTGTCTGGGCTAGGAAGCCTTTTGCGTCCTTCCTCATTTTTCAGTCCTAGGCGGGAAATGTGGACGCAAATGTCCCAATTTCAAAGTTGTTTGTTATTAAAAAAAGAAAAGAAAACTAGAGCAAATATTGTCCGATTTCTTTTGGCTACTCGAACTGCATGTTACTTGAGTTTTAGCAACAAAAGAAAAAGCTCACATTTTGCGGGCCACATGGGACGACTGGGAGGCTCCGGCACCCCCCCCGGGACGCTGTTTTCCCATTTCTTTTTGTTTAATTATGAGCGTATGTTTGGTGGTGCCGGAGTGCAAAAGCTTTGTTTGTTTGTCCGCAGCTTCCTACTCGTTCCCCAGCTTCCAAGGCTTGACGGAGGACAACGACACGGAACGATTGGGCCTGGATTTCCAGAGGATGCTGAGGATCAACCACGTGCTCTACGTCGCCGCCAGGTCGCTACTACGCCAAATACTACGCCAAATGCTACGCCATACGTCGCGTTAGGGACGTCCCCCTCATCGGAAATCGGGCCGGATCGCGTCAATTTCAGAGTATCCAGTAAAAAATAAATACGTTTTTTAAAATAATTGAGTTAACAAAATGATCCATATATATAATGCAAAAAAGATGGCAATACAAACTATTTTGACACTTTTGTTAATTAAAAAAATGCAATTTTTTAATACAAAATTTAGCGGAAATCAATTTCTGAAAATCGGAATGAATTAAAAAAAGGTTTTAATTTTTTTATGATTTGCTATGGCAGATAACGAGTTTAAGGTAACAAAATGATCTTTAAATATAATATATATATATGGATATACGGACAATTTTGGCACCATTGAAACAAACTTATTTAAAAAAACAATATTTTAAAACTGAAAATAATAAATAAAATAAAGAAAAGATCATGAATACAAAAATGAAATAGTTTTTCTTTTGGTTTTCTAATCCCAAAAATGTTGAAAAATCTAAATGAAACAAAACTAGATATTGCTTGTTTTCCTTTCATTTGTAATGCCGTGTTGATGTAAACAAAAATCAAATATATTCCTTGAAATTGATTTACTATCAAAATTACTATTAAAACATGAAATAGAATTTTTTTCCAAGGACGTCCTGCGCCGTCAATGGCAATTAAAAATTGAGCGCTCAAAATCAGTCCTCCATCAAAACGTTCAATTAGCCATCTACTGTTTTCTATGCTAAGCTAACACTTAGCATCTCCCATTCCAGGGATCACGTGTTCGCCATCAACATGGCGGCCTCGTCGGACCGCATCGTCCCGCAGCAGGTAAGACCGGTCGCCACCCGCCAATCCAATCCAATCCAATCCAATCCCGGATCGTCCCGAACTCGTCTATCGAACCTGATTGGACTTCAATTTTTGAACTTTTGCCTTTGCAGAAGCTGACGTGGAAGACCAAAGACGTGGACAAGTGCACGGTGCGCGGGAAGAACAGCGTAAGCGTCCGATCCCGCGCGCTCGCCGCCGCCGCCACGCCGCCGTTGGCTAATTTCCCGTGTGGCGAACAGGACGAGTGTTACAACTACGTCAAAGTTTTGGTGGCGCGTGACGACGAGACGCTGTTTGCGTGCGGAACCAACGCCTTCAACCCCACCTGCCGCAACTACAAGGTAGCGTAGCGTGGGGTGGAGCGGGAAATGAAAGCACCCGCGAGGGGGCGGAGCCATGTTCAAGTTTTGAAATGCGGGTGATTTTTGCATCCCCAGATGTCCACTTTGGAGCAGGACGGCGAGGAGGTGGTGGGTCAGGCTCGCTGTCCCTTTGAGTCGCATCAGTCCAACGTGGGACTTTTTGCAGGTTCTCACATCACTCATTCTATCTTATCTACCCACGTATACATCGATCTATCTGTCTTTCTATACAGTCGTACCTCTACTTACGAAATTAATTGGTTCCAAGACTTTTTTCGTAACTTGAAAATTTCGTAAGTGGAGGTGTACTTTATATGTAAATTCTCAAATTGGTTCCACGGTCCTCACACAGCTACCAAGTAAACCCTTTAAAATGGGTTAAAAAGTCCCAATTTTGTATGAAAGATGTGCGAAAACACTCAAAAATGAGAGAAAATTAGAAGGAAATGATTTGTTAATGTCTTAAAATAAAAAAAAGGATGTGAAAATGTGCCCTGTGCCGCTGAAATATCTCCCTCAGTGGTCGTTATAGATGTAATACCTGTTTGTTCGCTAGATGGCGGCAAATGCCAGTTCTACCAGGGCTGAAAGTCGTCCATTTTGTAACCCATTTTTGACTTTTACGTGTGCCGTGTAATCCAACTTGAGTTCAGTTATAACTGAACATTTTTTAAAATTAATAATAGTCATTTTACATGTTTTCTAATTAGAATTATATGTATTCATGATTGTTTTGCGTTTTATTTTCCTAATTTTTATGAAATATTTTATAAATAAATAAATAAAATAATATAGATAGAATTAAAGAACTAAAACATGCCTCCTCTATAGTTATTTTTGTAATTTAAAAAAATTAAAAACTAAAATTTGGTTGATTCATTATTAGTTTTTAGAATTATTGAATTGATATTTTTTTTGAATTGACATTTTTATTTTACATTTTTATATAAATAAATCGGTAAATGTATCAAAATCAGTTCAAATAAAAATAATTAAAACATAAAATTTGGATTTGGGGTCTAACAGCACAAATATTTTTTTAATTAAATTTAAATTTCAAAAAATATATTTTTTTATTCCACTTAATTTTATGTTTAGCATTTCCCAATAATTGTTTTTGCATCTTTGCCAACTCCAACTGTAAAGGAAAAAGAAATGGTGTGAGTGAAGCCATTTTTGAAATTTATTTATCTTTGTCCTATAGGGGGCGACTTCTACTCGGCCACCATGACGGACTTCCTGGCCAGCGACGCCGTCATCTACCGCAGCCTGGGCGAAAGTCGCCCCGTGCTCCGGACGGTCAAATACGACTCCAAGTGGCTGCGAGGTAGGCGCCCGAAGGAGGAGGAGCCAGTCACTGGCCGCTTGGCCACGCCCACCCCATCCTTAACTCCCTCTCCTTCGCACCCCCCAGAACCTCACTTCCTGCACGCCATCGAGTACGGCAACTTTGTCTACTTTTTCTTCCGAGAGATCGCCGTGGAGTACACCTCGCTGGGAAAGGTAATGGCCGCCATTGACACCGATAAGTGTCCAACCCAGGGGTGTCAGACTCGGGTTGGTTCGCGGGGCGCTTTAATGTCAACTTGATTTCATGTGGGCCGGACCATTTTTTTTTTGACAAATGGATTACAAGAACTGGATTAAAATCCCTGAATATTCCATTTTTTATAGATCTAAAACAATCTTTTTGTGCTTTTTTTAAATATATTTTTAGATTTTACAAAATTATTTTAGAACTAAATAAATGCTCAATACTGAAAAAATGGATTAAAAAATGACAATGATTGATTTAAAAGGGGGAAATCAGGAAATTGAATATACATCTATACTCTTCATTTGAATTTGATCCTAAAACAGAAAGTTGGCACTCATGTTTGACTTTCCCGGGCCACACAAAATGATGTGGCGGGCCAGATTTGGCCCCCGGGCCGACACTTTGACACATGTGCTCTAACCTGTTGAAACCGGCCAAAATCATTCATTCATCCATTTTTTTTCCTTTAAATGAAAACAAAAGTCATCACATATAACATATAAAAGAAAGTCATTTTAAAGTAAGTTTTCCCTTCATTTAATGTCGTTTTTTAATATTTATTTTGGAAGAAATAAAGAAAATAATAAAATTATTATTTACATATTTTTTTAAATTTAAGAAAACAAATAATGGCTCATTTTAAGAAAATAAAATGATTGCATTTTGCTTGATTTTCATTGATATCGCTTTGTTCTTAAATTAAAAAAGGGGAAAAATATTGAGTATTTATTTAGTATTATCTCATACCGCATTTTTATGATGAATGTTGCAGGGACTTAAATTTTATATTTTTCCATCATTTTCCCCCCCCAAAATATGCCCGTTTAACGATTTAAAATAAAAGTTTTAAATTCCAAATTAAAAATATATAGAAAGCGAATAATTATGATTTTTTTTTTTTCCTCTGAGGGTAAATTTGTTGTTTGTTTTTGTCGCCCGCAGGTGGTTTTCTCGCGGGTGGGCCGCGTGTGCAAGAACGACAACGGCGGTTCGCCCAGGGTGCTGGAGCGCTATTGGACGTCCTTCCTGAAGGCCCGCCTCAACTGCTCCGTCCCGGGCGACTCCTTCTTCTACTTCGACGTCCTGCGCTCGCTCACCAACGTGCTGCAGATCAACCGGCGTCCCGCCGTCTTGGGCGTGTTCACCACGCAAGCTAACAGGTGAGCCGCCCTCAAAAATCCCCTCGTCATTTTCACACAATTGGTACGATCCATTGAATGAGGTTAGCCAAAACACATTAGCATACAGTACAGTACATTTTCCTACTTCCTGCTTAATCTACTCAGCCTATCAGGTGCCTCGGACTTCGTCACATGCCCAAATGTGTCACGGGCGCGTGCCTACCTTTAGCCCCTTTAGCCCCACCCCCTGTTTTGATTCCCTTGATGGCCCCATCCCAATCCGAGTGTCTGTCTCCCTTAGCATTAGCGGCTCGGCCGTGTGCGCCTTCTACATGGACGACGTGGAGAAGGCCTTTGGCGGCAAATTCAAGGAGCAGAAGAACAGCGAGGCGGCGTGGACGCCCGTCCCCGACGAACAGGTGCCCGAGCCCAGGTGACCACTTCCTTCCTTCCCTCCTTTTTCGGCCCAGAGCTGCCAAATAGCAACAATCTTCCTTGGTTTCCTGCACCCGTTTTAACTACTGAATACAGTAATCCCTCGAATATCACGGTTCATGTAGACCAGACTTGGCCGCGATCATCGAAAAATTGTGAAGTAAGGTCACCCCTATTATAACTTCCAGTGTGGATTTTCAAAAAAATAATAATAGTACTAATGGTGAAAAAAATCGCGATAATTGAGGGATTACTGTATGCATTTTGTATTAAAACTATGGTAATTGACAAAAAAAAAAAATTGGCTCGCCATTTTAACTCGCCGTGACGATTCATTTCAAAAGGCAACGTTTGGCACGTTGTCAAAAAGTTCCTTTATTTTGAAAGCCAAGTCCCGTGCCGGCTCACTTCCTCAAAAAGTTCCTTTATTTTGAAAGTCAAGTCGCGTGCCGGCTCACTTCCTCAAAAAGTTCCTTTATTTTGAAAGTCAAGTCGCGTGCCGGCTCACTTCCTCAAAAAGTTCCTTTATTTTGAAAGTCAAGTCGCGTGCCGGCTCACTTCCTCAAAAAGTTCCTTTATTTTGAAAGTCAAGTCGCGTGCCGGCTTACTTCCTCAAAAAGTTCCTTTATTTTGAAAGTCAAGTTGCGTACGGCTCACTTCCACAAAAAGTTCCTTTACTTTGAAAGTCAAGTCGCGTGCTTGCTCACTTCCTCAAAAGGTTCCTTTGTTTTGAAAGTCAAGTCACGTGCTGGCTCACTTCCTTTTCGACAAGCGCGTCAAAATGTGTTAGCTAAAACCAAACAGTAGTCATCGTTGATTTCATTTTTTTTTCATTCTTTGCAAAAATTAACTATTACAAAAAGAAAACTATTTGAAAAGTAATCCTTTTTTGTACGCATCACCGTTCGATGCCAAAATGTGAAAAATTTTCTTTGCCCATGACCAAATCTTGGCAGCTCTGTCGACGTTAGCGTTAGCCCGCCGCGTCCTCATCCCGGTTTTGCCGCCACAGGCCCGGCTGCTGCGCCGGCGAGGGCTCGGCGACCGACTTCCGCTCGTCGGCCGCCTTCCCTGACGACACGCTGACCTTTATCAAGTCTTACCCGCTGATGGACGAGGCCGTGCCGGCCGCCAACAACCGTCCGCTCTTCACCAGGACGGCTAGCAGGTAGCCACGCCGCTAGCCATGCCAGCCACAAACAAACCGCAAAGTCTTAAAGTGGTTTTTTTTCCGCCAGGTTCAGGTTGACTCAGATCGCGGCGGACACGTCGGCGGGCCCCGACCGCAACTTCACCGTGCTCTTCCTGGGTTCGGAAGACGGGCGCGTCCTCAAGGTTCTGGCCGACGCCGACAACCGCACGCTCGGCGCCACCCTTCTCGAAGACATCAGCGTTTACAACCCCGACAAGTAAGTAAGCGCACTCCCTCTTCTTTATTTATTTATTTTTAGCTCCAACTAACGGTTTGAGGTAGCGGTTAGCACGTCGGCCTCGCAGTCCTGGGGTCGTGGGTTCGATCCTGGCACATCCAATTCCAAACAATCTTCAGAAATCTGGACCAATGCTTGAAAATGACGAATTCTGAGAAAATGACGGAATCTTTCCTTCCTTCCTTTCAGGTGCAACGTGAGGGGGGAGCAACGGGAGGTTTTGGGCCTAGAACTGGACCGGGACCACCACGCGCTCTTCGTGGCCTTCTCGGGCTGCGTGGTCCGCGTGCCCCTCAGCCGCTGCCGCGACTACGCCCGCTGCAAAACGTCAGTGTTCCCCTTTACGGAATATTCCGTGCCCAAAACAAAAGCTGAATTTTTTTTTTGTGGGTATTGCAGACACTGCCTGTCCTCTCGCGACCCGTACTGCGTGTGGTTGAAGTCTGGGAAGTGCGTCGCCGTCACGCCGGGATTAAAGTAAGTGGCTTTCTTCAACGCTAACGTCAAGCTGGAGTTCTCGTAAATACAGTTTTAAAAAAAGATAGTCCAATGGAGCTTGGTACCTCTACTTACAAATGCCTCTACATACGAAACAATTCAGGTTACAAAAGCCTATACAGACGCTCCCCTACTTACGAACATTTGACTTACGAACAACGGTACATACAAACATGTCTGCAAATTGCATTTATGTCGAAAAATGTTGGTAAGTTCGATTTTGTATTTTTTTCCGAGTAGTGCTTCTTTCCGCCGCTAATACCGACGCCATTGCGTCCTGCTTGACGCTATACCTGCACTCCCTGGCCTGCCATTGGCTGTCTCCCAACAACAACAACACAAATAGGAAATGTTTTTCATCATTTTAATACATTCAGAAATCATTTTCTTATTATTTTCTACCTTTTTCACCTTTTTCATCATCTTTCACACAAAATGGGGACACTTTAATCATCTTTAATGGTGTGCCAATATATGAGTGACCAAATCCCCCCAAAACGTCAATACATTGCCATAATCCGTTATTTTATTTTGAAATTGTCACAGTAGCATTGCGTCCTGCTTGACACTATACCTGCACTCCCTGGCCTGCCATTGGCTGTCTCCCAACAACAACAACACAAATAGGAAATGTTTTTCATCATTTTAATACATTCAGAAATCATTTTCTTATTATTTTCTACCTTTTTCACATCTTTCACACAAAATGGGGACACTTTAATCATCTTAAAGTTTTTTTTTGTTTTTTTTTTTAATTAATTGGACAATTCACATCTAAAATACTGCTCCATTTACGAAAGATCCAAGATACAAAGTGTTCATTTCGTAAGTAGAGGTACCTTTGTACATTTTTTATTTTTGTTCATAATCAACTTGCATTGTTTAACTGGTGCAACTTATCTGAAAAATTGGATTTGAATTAATATGGGATTCCATTAATTTCGTATTTAGAGGTACCACTATCAAATTTTAATTGTTAAGGCTGGCATCGAACGTCGAGCCTTTCAAGGCGAGGCGCCCGCACGACGGCACGACGGCGGTTGCGTCACATTTGGTGAACGGCAGGTGGCAAATCTTGGGAGATTGTGGAGCCGAGCTCCCGAAAAAGATCTTTTGTGCGACTTGTACTTTTTCTTTTTGTGACTAAGATGTCACGGCGCCGCTAAAAATTCTCTTCCGTCCTTTCAAGTCGCGAGCGTGACGACAACCGCTGGCGTTGTTCTTCGTGCGCTCTTCCTCTTCACAAAAATACCCCAAAAAAATACAAAATAAGAAAGAGAAAAGTTTGGTCCAGGAACTTTGGGGAATTTTTTCTCTTCTATTTTGCGGCACTAAACCACAGCAGGTAGTCAAAATGAAAGTACCCCGCCAAAGTAAATGTGTATACGTGTGCCGACTGTTGTGCTAAAATTCAAGTTTATAGTCAAGTATTGGAGAGAAAAATTTTCCTTTTTATAGAAATAAAAATGTCATTCATTTTAACAAGATCTCACTTTTCAGTTGCATTTTAAATCAGATTTTAAAAATCTAAAAAAAAGAAAAAAATTTATTCATTTTAACAAAATCTAATTTTTCAGTAGCATTTTAAATCAGATTTTAAAAATCTAAAAATAAATGCATCCCTGTTTTCCAATTTTATTTTTGCTATAAATTCATTGTATGTCCTTGTTTAAATGAAAAGCAAAAAAATATGATAAATGAAGCATTTAATGTTTTCCCCTATTTCAGAAAATAAATAAAATGTCAAAAATAGTATAGTTCTTTTTTTATCCCTAAATATTTTCTCAAATTAAAAAATAAATAAATACAGGAAGAATGTTTTCATTTTTTCCTTTTTAATGATTCAAAGATCAAAAATCTTGAATGCCCCGCCCCTTTTTTAATTGATTATTTATTTGTGCAAATCTCATTACTTGTTAAATGACAATAAAAGCATTCAATCGAATTGATTGTGGCAATGTAATTGTCAGACAATTTTGTTTTTGTTTTTCATACAAAATGAAAACATGACAAAAATGTTTTTCACGATGATTGATTACTTCCTATTCGCTAACAGCTATGTTTTTTTTTTGTCCAATCAGAGGCGCTTTCGAACAGGAAGTGGAGAATGTGGCTTCTCTGCATTCGGATGGCTGTCACGGTGAGTCAGCTATTTTTTTTTCTGCCTTAAAATAAGCGAGAAAAAACATTTTAATATGGTAATATTACTCAAAATCCAACTCACACACGCTTATTAAATCTTGTTAGGGATTATTTCAAAAGAATATCCACACAGAAATAAAACTATTGAAATAATGCCATAAAATCGTGTTTAGCCTCTGTCATTGGACCCGATGATGTCATCATTCTGCGACAAACTTGTTTGATTCATTCACCTCTAAATTGTCCATTCCTCTCAATAGCAAATATTGGTTTTGTATTTATCAGTTTTGGCACAAAAAGAAGCCTCCCTTTCTCCAAATACTGAATTAATTAAAAAATATAATAGAGCTATAGAGAGAATATTTGCATTTAAAAGGCTGGAAATGCTGTTAATATTGTCGTCACTTTGGCTTAGGGTTAGTTCAGGGCCCCCTGGGGAATAACAACATCTTTTCTCTGTCCTTTTTAGATGTCCCGGCGACCACTCGCCAGCACAACACACCGCTGGACACGGCTTACGGTGAGTTTCACTTCAGCTGACGTCCAATCTTTTGCTATTTGGCAGGGTTTGATCCTTTATTTGGAAATTTTAAAGAAAAAATGAGTCGGATAGCAGCAAACGAGCCGACGATTTTAGGACCTTTGTCAATCCAAGCCAATAAGTTGAAAAATATAGACGTACATTTTTGGAATACTAGCCACGTTAATCCCTTTTTGCTTTTCGTCGCCCCTCACTAAGCCGTTGTATTTTAGCGCTAAGCTACGTGGAAAATCTTGAGCTCTGACCGCCATTTTAACCAACATTGTTGTTTGTTTCGCATCTAGCGCTAAGCTAGGTTTCGATTGGTGAATTCTCTTTCGCCGTTTTTGACACGAATGCAACGTTAGCCAAAGGACGAAATGTGGAAAAATAGGAAAAGCTCCCGCGTGTTGCGAGGCAATTGCGCCGTCGTCAGGGTGAAGTCATTAAGGAGCAATTACACGCCCTCTTGAGCTCCGGCTAATTACTCCACTCTCTTTTATACTTGATCAAAAGTCCCCGGCCGCCCGCCTCCAATCCATCTTGAAGCGCCGCTTCGGACGACGTCGTTCTCGTCTTTGACGGCGCCGACGGGAAAAACGGATTCGACGTCTATCGCCAAAAATGGCGGCCGAGGCGTCGATCCTTCAGAAACGAATTGACTAAATATTTTTTAGGAAATCAGACATCCCTACTTGCATGTTATTGGCCGTCTTCTCAAGGACATTTTTAGTCGGGGAATCTCCGCCGCCAGACGCTTTTTTTTTTCTTCCGTTTTTGATGGAAAGCAAAGAGAGACGCGCGCTCTGTCTATTTTCATTTCCAGTGATTGGAGTTTGTCCTCCCACGGCACCCCGGCGAGATGCTGAGATCCTTGCGTGCGTCTTCAAAACGTTGTCTCAAGCGGCCGCCTGCCAATCACAACTTGCCCCTCCCCTCCCCCACTTTTTCTTCTATTGTTTTGGTTATTCGCCGCATATTAGGATTTATGGAGCAGCAAAATGTGTGAATAACTAGTTTCAATCAGAGATTTTTGGAATCAAAAATTGGGGTCTGATCATTTTCAGGGCGTTGGAATTGAGGTAAAAAAAAAGGGGATTTTTCAAATACTATTTTTGACTTTTATTGCTGTATTTACTCGCATATAAGCCGTAAAATTGCCTAAAAAATCGTTGAATTTTGCAATTTCTCGCGTATAAGCCACCCCCGATTTCCAATTTTTACGTCCATATTCATGGTTTTAATAGGGAGTACAAATGTGTTACTTTGAAGGGAAAATCTTAAGAAAAATCATATTTCTGAGATACTGTATGAATCAAAAGCAGATTATTAGGAATTAATTCATCCAGTCATGGTTGTTTTCTTACTGCTAAACAGAAAATAACCAACAAATAGTAAATGTTACTTTGCCGACAACTACTGGTAAAATAGTATAGCACAGGTGTCAAAGTGGCGGCCCGGGGGCCAAATCTGGCCCGCTGCATCATTTTGTGTGGCCCGTTAAAGTAAATGATAAGTGCCGACTTTCTGTTTTAGGATCAAACTAAAATGAATAGTATAGATGTATATTAAATTTCCTGATTTCCCCCTTTAAAATCAATCATTGTCATTTATTAATCCATTTTTTCTGTGTTTTTTAGTTCAAAAATCATTTTGTAAAATCTAAAAATATATTTAAAAAAAGCTAAAATAAACATTGTTTTAGATCTATAAAAAACGGAATATTCAGGGCTTTTAATCCAGTTCTTTTAATCATTTATAAAAATAAAAAAAGCTAAGTATTATATCTAAAATGGTCCAGCCAAATTAAAATGAAGAGCATAAATGTATATTAAATATCCTGATTTTCCCCCTTTTAAATCAATAATTGTAATTTTTTAATCCATTTTTTCTGTTTTTAGTTCAAAAATCATTTTGTAAAATCTAAAAATATATTTTTTTAAAAGCGAAAATAAACATTGTTTTACATCTATAAAATACGGAATATTCAGGGCTTTTAATCCATTTATAAAAACAAAATCTAAAATATTATATCTAAAATGGTCCGGCCCGCGTGAAATCAAGTTGACGTTAAAGTGGCCCGTGAACCAACCCGAGGTATACACGTCGTGTGCGCATATAAGCCGTACCCTTGATTCAGTCATCATTTTTTAGAGTTACAAATACGGCTTATATGCGAGAAAATACGGTAACTGGTCCATCAGCGTCGACTGTACCGAAACGCTTTGTTATCCTGGGAGTGAATTTTCTCCCCCGCGGATGACAAGGTTAATTCTCGCCTTTAAAAAAGGATGAAAGTTGCGCCGGAAAGCATATTAATTATTGATTGGCGAGCGTGATGTTGTTAATGATGAGTCATCATCATCATCGCCGTCTCCTCGTCGGGGTCGTTAGCGCGCTTTACATTCCGTCGTCGGGGTTCAAACGTGTCGCCTGCGTCTATGCTAATGAGGCTAACGCGTCGCGAGGCGGCGTGACGAGCCAGATGGTCGGCCGCGTCAAGCAAGGTCGTTTAAAACGTACGCTGTGGCGATGGCGCGTATTTTGGGGAGCTGCCGCCAGGGAGGCGGGGTTTAAATGAGAAGGATTTTAGATTGGTTTTTTTAGACTCGGCGTCGGAGCTCTTATTTATGCTCGCGTTGTGGAGGGTCAAGAGCTTCCGAGTTGACCGCAATCAAGCGCCAATCAGTCTTGATGACGAGGATGGCTCGCCGTTCATTGATCCTGAATTTTGATTGGCCAGAAAATCAAGGACGGCTTTCGTAATCAAATGGGATGGAAATTGCTTTGTTTTTTCCCCAAGTTTGACAAGGACGTGTATTTGCGTGTACAAGTACGTGTATTAGGTACAAGTACAGGTGTGTTCTGGTAATTTTGTGTACAGACGCTCCCCTACTTACGAACGCAATTGGTTCCGAGCGATTGTTCATAAGTTGAATTTGTTTGTAAGTTGATTCAGTGCTATATTTTGTATTATAATTTGTGTTTAAGGACTATAGAAGTATATTGAAGGTTTATATAAGTGCATTTGTATGTTTAAGGCTTGTATGAGTAACACACATTGGTTTGTACTGAAAAAAACGGCGGAAAGAAGCACTACTCGGGAAAAAAATACAAAATGGAACTTATGAACATTTTTCGACATAAACGCAATTTGCAGACATGTTCGTATGTACCGTTGTTCGTAAGTCGTATGTTCGTAAGTAGGGGAGCGTCTGTACTACTATTTGCGCGTACATTTACTACAAATTTAGCCACCCAGTTTTCTGTAGAAAGTCTTTGTAATGCTTCTGGTTGAAATGGATGAACAGAGTTGATTTCTAGTTCCATGCAGAGAGAATTTCAATGTATTAAAAATAAACTCCGTCGTCCATTTGCTCCATCGGAGTGCAGTAAACCATTTAACTGGGAAAAAAAAGCGGGCATGAAATTGCTTCCTTGTCCAATAATTGATAAAAGATGCAATCTGGCGGACAATGTGATAAAATGTTGGCGCGTCGATGGCAGACTAAAAGCTATTTGCGCCAAATTGTGATCCATGGCTCTTAATAAGAAAGAATTGGAACATTGGACACAAAGGATGCAATAAATGGACCCATTTCTTTCCATACGAATTGTTGACTGGAATAAAACGAGATGGCGTTCCCTTGGTTAGCTTAATTACACAACTAGCATGTATGCGAAGTCAGTTATTAATAGGAATGTCGTCGCCTTGACGAGATCAAGTATTTTTATGCTTCTGCTAGTTTCTCTCGAGTAGATGTCCAATCCATTTGAAGTGGGAGGGCGGCAGCCAATGGAAGGGTGTTGCTTTGCACTCCGCCCTCTTATTTTGATTGCGTACATTGGCTTATTTTTTTTCTTTCGCCGTTTAGCCACATAAATGTGTTCGTTCCACTGTTTAAAGATGGCCGCCAAGGACGTACAATTGCAATGTATGGCATGCGAATTGACTTTGTTTTCCCATTTTGTTGTTTCCAGGCGTCCGGCGCCCTCCAGAGGCAGACAAGAGCAACCACAGCGTCCACTACACCCTCCTGATCGCCTGCGTGCTGGTGGCCTTCGTGCTGGGCGCCTTCCTGTCGGGCTTCCTGGTGTCGTGCTACTGCAACCGCGGCGGGCGCAAGGCGTCCCGCAAGCTCCCCAAGGACCCCGAGGTCCAGATCCCGCACGCCCTCTCCCTGCGCAGCCTGGCCAAGCTCAACGGCCTCCTGGAGGGCAAGGAGGAGCGGCCCGAGACGCCGTCGTCGCCCAAGATCTACAGCTCGCCCTTCTCCAAGGAGGCCTGCCGCGCCAACGCCCACCGCGGCGTGTCGGTGGGGGAACTGGTCCTGCCCCACCACCACCACCTGCGCTCGTCCTCGGAGCTGTCGGGCCTGCCCACGCCGGACTCCACCCCCGAGCTGCCCATCAAGAGCATGAGGGCCTTCCGCCAGCAGTGGGAGAAGAACCACAACTGCAACAACGCCTCGCGCCCGGCCTCGGCCTCGGCGCACCTCCTGCCCTCGTACGGGGCCTCGTGCGGGGAGCGTCCCGGCTACGCCCGCGGCGAGGTCATGGAGGTCACCTCCCTGGACGAGCTGCTCAAACACATCCACGAGGGCGCCGGGAGCGCCGCGAGGAGCGGGCGACGCGGGGGCTACCCGGCCCGGGTCCGCCCCCACGTCCCGGAGACGGAGTCGGCGCCGTACTACAGCTCGTCCACGCTGCCCCGCGACAGCCTGACACGCCGCATGGACGTCCCGCCGGACCCGGCGCCGCCCGCCTCGGAGCGCCGCCACTCCTCGTCCCAAAGGCCCTACTTAGGGGGCGGTGGTTCGGCGGCGGCGCTCCCTCGCCACCACAGCTTCAGCCAACGCTCGGCGGTCTCCCAGCACGCTTTGGCCCACCTGAACTCGGGCGTAAGCGAGGGCCACTTCCCCCTCCTGCCGCCGGGCTACTTGGCGCGCTACGACGCCGCCCGCCGGGATGTCCGAAGGGGAGCCTCGCTGAACCCGGAGGCTCCGCCCAAGCCGCTCTTCATCCCCGCCTCCTCGCCGGTCAGCCCGCACGCCGACTTCGACTACTGACCAAAGCGGCGAAAAGATCTTTGTACCATATTGGTATCGTTCCCCTCTACACGCCGCACTCCATTTTCCCTGACCCAAAATGGCCGACCACGCTGTTGTCAACAAGCCCCGACGACCCACATGAAAACTCGTCGGCTCATCGACCGAGTGGATCTCGCACTCTCACGGCGGCGTCCGTTCCCCCCATGGATTTGACGGAGTATATCACTAGTTTCTCACTAGTCGGCGGCGTCCAATCCGTTTTAAGCGGGAGGTCGGCAACCAACGGACATTGACGGAAAGTAAGAAAACATATCAACAAAGCTCGAACCGTTGGATGGGCTTTAAGGTTTTTCAAGACGAACCCGACGGCGATGGGCCGTCCAATCTAGATGGACTGCGAGGACCGGCGGCGTCTCTTGGTGTGGCATTTGCGTTCAAAATCAAGCCTTTTTCAGTTCCCCCCCCCCCCCCCCCAATTCTTCATCTTACAAGTGACGCCGCTGAAAATGAGGAAATCAATGGACAACCTTCTTACTCTCATTTTGGCTTTAATACGATTTCCAACAATGGCTGCCATTGACGGCAATGTATGTCTCATCCATTTGGAATGTAAGGGCTGCTACGCGTTGTTCTTCATTCATCTCTCGTACCGCTTCTCCTCACGGGGCCGGTAGGGGTGCCGGAGCCTACGAGACAAATATTTCCAGTTATTTCACGACACTAACGTTATCGCTTCAAACTTGAGGAATCCAAAATGTTTGACCCCATTTGGTAGGCCAATCATTTTGCCAATTTTGGTTGGAATGACCTCAAATGTTCACTCACAGCTTGTGTGGAAATGTTTCAAGTTTTTTTGTGTGAAATCTTTGACATTTCTATCTTTCCAGGTTAACAAATGGCGTTCAAAGAAAAGGCATCGCAGTCACGGACTCAGTTACCCAAGACAGTACAGTAAGTGTGTCTTTTCCACAAATTTTGCAAACAAGGCACCAATACAAAACAACTTTTTGGTGTCAAGTCTAACATTTTGGTACACCATTTATTTGCAAGCCAACTTCATGAAAAATGTGCACTAAACAAGTTAAAGTTTGCTTTTTCTATTATAGGTGATGCTCAAAGTACGGGATCTGATGTCCTAGTTGATCTTACAGCATACTACCCTGAAAAACTTGGAAGTTAAGCAGGGTCAGGCCTGGTTAGTACTGGGATGGAAGACCACCAGCTGCTGTAACGTCCTCTTATGTTACCAAGGGGAATTAGCTCAAGTGCTCACTTAGCCTGTGAACATTACCTTAGAAACCTCACAGCTCCAAAGCCACGTGGGTTCAAATTTCCGTCAGTCCTGTGTGGAGTAGTTTGCCCTGCAATCGGCTTTTTTGTACAAGTAGAACTTCATTTCTAGGTCTTGACCAGGATGGGAATCTATGACGCTAGAGCTGTGAGGCAGTGAGGCTGACGCACTGTAGCACTTGAGCTAATTCCCCTTGGTAACTAACATAAGAGGACGTTAGAGCAGCAGTCGGTCTTCCATTCAAACACTAACCAGGCCCAATCCTGCTTAGCATCCAAGTTCTTCAGGTATAGTCCGCCGTAAGGCCGACTAGGACATGAGATCCCATACTTTGAGTAACACCTATAAGATCCTAGAAAAAGCAAACTATGACCTGTTGAATGCACATTTTTCATGGAGTTTGGCCCACAAATAAAGATTGTGCCAAAATGTTAGACATGGCACCAAAAAGTTTTGACTTACAGTTGGTACCTTGTTGGCAAAATTTGCAGAAAAGCCACACTTGGGTGAGTGACTGAGTCCGTCCAACTGAGCATACCATAACACGCAAAATGCCTTTTCTTTGCACGGCATTTGTTAACCTGGAAAGATTGAAATGTCAAAGGTTACACACATAAAAACTTGAAACATTTCCACACAAGCTGTGAGTGAACATTTGAGGTCATTCCAACCAAAATTGGCAAAATGATTGGCCTACCAAATGGGGTCAAACATTTTGGAACATCAACAACCTCATGCTTTAAAAAAACAACTCATTGACTGCAATAAACGTCCAATCCAATTCTACCGTTAGTCGTTTTAGAGTTTTTTTGTCTCCAGTGAAATACACGCAAAGGAGCATCTAATGCTAATGGCGTGTTTCCCAGTTTGCTATTCTCATTGTTTGTGTTATTGAAGGCTAATTCAATAGTTTAAGACCATTGGTGTCAAACCTAAGGCTGGCGGGCCGGAAACGGCCCGGTAAGAGCAACCATCCGGCCCGCTAGCAGGGTCGTTTTTTTCTGCCTGGCGTAGTAATAAACGTACAGAATTAAATGCCTTCGTTTTTTTCTGACCAAACCAGATGTTTACTGCACTTTGTCCCATTTCCTATTGGTTCTTTCGCCCCCTTTCGTCAAAATGGCAGCCAATGAGTAAACGGGTAACGTTAAAAAGGCGCAAAAGCAACAGACTCACCTGGAAATCCCCAAAAGTCACCCGGAATTGCTCCAAAATCAGCAGGAAGTCACAAAAGAGGAAGATTCTCACGCTAAATCGATAGAAAATGATCCAAAATTGACAGGAAGTGACCTAAAATGAGAAGAAAGTGACATATTAATTAACTGTTGTTTACACTTTGTAAAATAAACTCAATAACGTCCAATGTAAATTTGCCAACAGTCCAGCTGCCTCGTTTTGACACCGCGTGTTTTCTTTTAACTCTTCGACAGCCAATGACGGCGATAGACGTCCAATCTGGACAACCATGCTCGCGGTGGATTGGGTTACGCGATAAGTACATCAATGAAACGTTACTCTCGACGACTCGGACTCGTTCGTTGACAACTAACGGGTTTTCACCGCTAAATTTAACAAGGCTAACCACGCCAGGGGGCGCCGTAAAGGACTTTTGCAGAGTGGAGCGACGCTTTTGTTCTGGTTTTCTTTGCGATGTGGCGTCGCGGACCAGAATGTCTTTCTATTATGCATGTGCGAGTGTGCGTGTGTGTACCGTATGTGTGTGTGTGTGTGTCCACATATAGTGTACACTTATCTGCAGTATATATAAATATGTGTACATGTGTGTCAAGTTGTGATGACAAGATAGCAAGAACGTAAACGTTTGTCTCTTTGCCTTATTATACTCGATTTCCCCTGAAACTTAAGAAACCCAAAATGAACTGTTGCTACGTTGGCGGGCTATTTGGAATGAAAAAAATGTTCCTGAAATGAAATGTTATTGTCGCGGATGGATATTTCATGTTCTGTTTTGCTTTGAGATTGTTTTTTTCCAGTTTTGGGGCAGAGCGACTGGTTTTTTTTGGGTGGGGCGAATTATTTTGGACTGAGTTTACAATGGAACGCAAAAACGACAACAGTGGGGAGGTGCGCTTGGTATTGACACATTTTGTGGCTAATGCTTGTAAATAAAAACGTACTGACGACACAAATGGGCTTCTATGTCGTTTTTTTTAAGAAAAAAGCCTTACTATACTATGTCGTTTTTTAAGAAAAAAGCCTTACTATACTATGTTGTTTTTTTTTAAAAAAAGCCTTACTATACTATGTCGTTTTTTTTTAAGAAAAAGCCTTACTATACTATGTCGTTTTTTAAGAAAAAAGGCCTTCCTATACTATGTCGTTTTTTAAGGAAAAAAAGCCTTACTATACTATGTCGTTTTTTACGAAAAAAGGCCTTACTATACTATGTCGTTTTTTAAGAAAAAAAGCCTTACTATACTATGTCGTTTTTTAAGAAAAAAAGCCTTACTATACTATGTCGTTTTTTAAGAAAAAAGCCTTACTATACTATGTTGTTTTTTTAAGAAAAAAGCCTTACTATACCATGTCGTTTTTTTAAAGAAAAAGCCTTACTATACTATGTCGTTTATTAAGAAAAAAAGCCTTACTATACTATGTTGTTTTTTTAAGAAAAAAGCCTTACTATACTATGTCATTTTTTAAGGAAAAAAAGCCTTACTATACTATGTCGTTTTTTTTTAGAAAAAGCCTTACTATACTATGTCGTTTTTTAAGAAAAAAAGCCTTACTATACTATGTCGTTTTTTTTAGAAAAAGCCTTACTATACTATGTCGTTTTTTAAGAAAAAAAGCCTTACTATACTATGTCGTTTTTTAAGAAAAAAAGCCTTACTATACTATGTCGTTTTTTAAGAAAAAAAGCCTTACTATACTATGTTGTTTTTTTAAGAAAAAAGCCTTACTATACAATGTCGTTTTTTTCAAGAAAAAGCCTTACTATACTATGTCGTTTTTAAAGAAAAAAAGCCTTACTATACTATGTCGTTTTTTTTAAGAAAAAGCCTTACTATACTATGTCGTTTTTAAAGAAAAAAAGCCTTACTATACTATGTCGTTTTTTTTAAGAAAAAGCCTTACTATACTATGTCGTTTTTTTAAAGAAAAAGCCTTACTATACTATGTTGTTTTTTTAAGAAAAAAGCCTTACTATACTATGTCGTTTTTTACGAAAAAAGGCCTTACTATACTATGTCGTTTTTTACGAAAAAAAGCCTTACTATACTATGTCGTTTTTTAAGAAAAAAAGCCTTACTATACTGTGTCGTTTTTTTTAGAAAAAGCCTTACTATACTATGTCGTTTTTTAAGAAAAAAAGCCTTACTATACTATGTCGTTTTTTTAAAGAAAAAGCCTTACTATACTATGTCGTTTTTTAAGAAAAAAAGCCTTACTATACTATGTCGTTTTTTTAAAGAAAAAGCCTTACTATACTATGTCGTTTTTTAAGAAAAAAAGCCTTACTATACTATGTCGTTTTTTTTAAAGAAAAAGCCTTACTATACTATGTCGTTTTTTTTTAAAGAAAAAGCCTTACTATACTATGTCATTTTTTTAAGAAAAAAGCCTTACTATACTATGTCGTTTTTTTTTTAAGAAAAAGCCTTACTATACTATGTCGTTTTTTAAGGAAAAAAAGCCTTACTATACTATGTCGTTTTTTACGAAAAAAGGCCTTACTATACTATGTCGTTTTTTACGAAAAAAAGCCTTACTATACTATGTCGTTTTTTAAGAAAAAAAGCCTTACTATACTATGTCGTTTTTTTTAGAAAAAGCCTTACTATACTATGTCGTTTTTTAAGAAAAAAAGCCTTACTATACTATGTCGTTTTTTAAGAAAAAAAGCCTTACTATACTATGTCGTTTTTTAAGAAAAAGCCTTACTATACTATGTCGTATTTTAAGAAAAAAAGCCTTACTATACTATGTCGTTTTTTTAAAGAAAAAGCCTTACTATACTATGTCGTTTTTTTTAAAGAAAAAGCCTTACTATACTATGTCGTTTTTTTTAAAGAAAAAGCCTTACTATACTATGTCGATTTTTTTAAGAAAAAAGCCTTACTATACTATGTCGTTTTTTTTAAGAAAAAGCCTTACTATACTATGTCGTTTTTTTAAAGAAAAAAAGCCTTACTATACTATGTCGTTTTTTTAAAGAAAAAGCCTTACTATACTATGTCGTTTTTTAAGAAAAAAGGCCTTACTATACTATGTCGTTTTTTAAGAAAAAAAGCCTTACTATACTATGTCGTTTTTTTAAAGAAAAAGCCTTACTATACTATGTTGTTTTTTTAAGAAAAAAGCCTTACTATACAATGTCGTTTTTTTTTAAGAAAAAGCCTTACTATACTATGTCATTTTTTAAGAAAAAAAGCCTTACTATACTATGTCGTTTTTTTAAAGAAAAGGCCTTACTATACTATGTCGTTTTTTAAGAAAAAAAGCCTTACTATACTATGTCGTTTTTTTAAAGAAAAAGCCTTACTATACTATGTCGTTTTTTTAAAGAAAAAAGCCTTACTATACTATGTCGTTTTTTAAGAAAAAAGGCCTTACTATACTATGTCGTTTTTTAAGAAAAAAAGCCTTACTATACTATGTCATTTTTTTAAAGAAAAAGCCTTACTATACTATGTCGTTTTTTAAGAAAAAAAGCCTTACTATACTATGTCGTTTTTTTAAAGAAAAAGCCTTACTATACTATGTTGTTTTTTTAAGAAAAAAGCCTTACTATACTATGTCGTTTTTTACGAAAAAAGGCCTTACTATACTATGTCGTTTTTTACGAAAAAAAGCCTTACTATACTATGTCGTTTTTTAAGAAAAAAAGCCTTACTATACTGTGTCGTTTTTTTTAGAAAAAGCCTTACTATACTATGTCGTCTTTTAAGAAAAAAAGCCTTACTATACTATGTCGTTTTTTTAAAGAAAAAGCCTTACTATACTATGTCGTTTTTTAAGAAAAAAAGCCTTACTATACTATGTCGTTTTTTTAAAGAAAAAGCCTTACTATACTATGTCGTTTTTTAAGAAAAAAAGCCTTACTATACTATGTCGTTTTTTTTAAAGAAAAAGCCTTACTATACTATGTCGTTTTTTTTTAAAGAAAAAGCCTTACTATACTATGTCATTTTTTTAAGAAAAAAGCCTTACTATACTATGTCGTTTTTTTTTAAAGAAAAAGCCTTACTATACGATGTCGTTTTTTAAGGAAAAAAAGCCTTACTATACTATGTCGTTTTTTACGAAAAAAGGCCTTACTATACTATGTCGTTTTTTACGAAAAAAAGCCTTACTATACTATGTCGTTTTTTAAGAAAAAAAGCCTTACTATACTATGTCGTTTTTTTTAGAAAAAGCCTTACTATACTATGTCGTTTTTTAAGAAAAAAAGCCTTACTATACTATGTCGTTTTTTAAGAAAAAAAGCCTTACTATACTATGTCGTTTTTTAAGAAAAAGCCTTACTATACTATGTCGTATTTTAAGAAAAAAAGCCTTACTATACTATGTCGTTTTTTTAAAGAAAAAGCCTTACTATACTATGTCGTTTTTTTTAAAGAAAAAGCCTTACTATACTATGTCATTTTTTTAAGAAAAAAGCCTTACTATACTATGTCGTTTTTTTTAAGAAAAAGCCTTACTATACTATGTCGTTTTTTTAAAGAAAAAAAGCCTTACTATACTATGTCGTTTTTTTAAAGAAAAAGCCTTACTATACTATGTCGTTTTTTAAGAAAAAAAGCCTTACTATACTATGTTGTTTTTTTTAAGAAAAAAGCCTTACTATACTATGTCGTTTTTTTTTAGAAAAAGCCTTACTATACTATGTCGTTTTTTAAGAAAAAAAGCCTTACTATACTATGTTGTTTTTTTAAGAAAAAAGCCTTACTATACTATGCCGTTTTTTAAGGAAAAAAAGCCTTACTATACTATGTCGTTTTTTACGAAAAAAGGCCTTACTATACTATGTCGTTTTTTACAAAAAAAAGCCTTACTATACTATGTCGTTTTTTAAGAAAAAAAGCCTTACTATACTATGTCGTTTTTTTTAGAAAAAGCCTTACTATACTATGTCGTTTTTTAAGAAAAAAAGCCTTACTATACTATGTCGTTTTTTTAAAGAAAAAGCCTTACTATACTATGTCGTTTTTTAAGAAAAAAAGCCTTACTATACTATGTCGTTTTTTTAAAGAAAAAGCCTCACTATACTATGTCGTTTTTTTTAAAGAAAAAGCCTTACTATACTATGTCGTTTTTAAAGAAAAAAAGCCTTACTATACTATGTTGTTTTTTTAAGAAAAAAGCCTTACTATACTATGTCGTTTTTTTTAGAAAAAGCCTTACTATACTATGTCGTTTTTTAAGAAAAAAAGCCTTACTATACTATGTCGTTTTTTAAGAAAAAAAGCCTTACTATACTATGTCGCTTTTTTTAGAAAAAGCCTTACTATACTATGTCGTTTTTTAAGAAAAAAAGCCTTACTATACTATGTCGTTTTTTTTTTAAGAAAAAGCCTTACTATACTATGTCGTTTTTTAAGAAAAAAAGCCTTACTATACTATGTCGTTTTTTAAGAAAAAAAGCCTTACTATACTATGTTGTTTTTTGAAGAAAAAAGCCTTACTATACTATGTCGTTTTTTTAAAGAAAAAGCCTTACTATACTATGTCGTTTTTTAAGAAAAAAAAGCCTTACTATACTATGTCGTTTTTTTAAAGAAAAAGCCTTACTATACTATGTCGTTTTTTAAGAAAAAAAAGCCTTACTATACTGTATCGTTTTTTAAGAAAAAAGCCTTACTATACTATGTTGTTTTTTTAAGAAAAAAGCCTTACTATACCATGTCGTTTTTTTAAAGAAAAAGCCTTACTATACTATGTCGTTTATTAAGAAAAAAAGCCTTACTATACTATGTTGTTTTTTTAAAGAAAAAGCCTTACTATACTATATCGTTTTTTACGAAAAAAAGCCTTACTATACTATGTCGTTTTTTAAGAAAAAAAGCCTTACTATACTATGTCGTTTTTTAAGAAAAAAGCCTTACTATACTATGTTGTTTTTTTAAGAAAAAAGCCTTACTATACCATGTCGTTTTTTTAAAGAAAAAGCCTTACTATACTATGTTGTTTATTAAGAAAAAAAGCCTTACTATACTATGTTGTTTTTTAAGAAAAAAGCCTTACTATACTATGTCGTTTTTTTTAAGAAAAAGCCTTACTATACTATGTCGTTTTTTACGAAAAAAGGCCTTACTATACTATGTCGTTTTTTAAGAAAAAAAGCCTTACTATACTATGTCGTTTTTTAAGAAAAAAAGCCTTACTATACTATGTCGTTTTTTAAGGAAAAAAAGCCTAACTATACTATGTCGTTTTTTACGAAAAAAGGCCTTACTATACTATGTCGTTTTTTACGAAAAAAAGCCTTACTATACTATGTCGTTTTTTAAGAAAAAAAGCCTTACTATACTATGTCGTTTTTTTTAGAAAAAGCCTTACTATACTATGTCGTTTTTTAAGAACAAAAGCCTTACTATACTATGTCGTTTTTTTTAGAAAAAGCCTTACTATACTGTCGTTTTTTAAGAAAAAAAGCCTTACTATACTATGTCGTTTTTTAAGGAAAAAAAGCCTTACTATACTATGTCATTTTTTTAAAGAAAAAGCCTTACTATACTATGTCGTTTTTTAAGAAAAAAAGCCTTACTATACTATGTCGTTTTTTAAAGAAAAAAAGCCTTACTATACTATGTTGTTTTTTTAAGAAAAAAGCCTTACTATACTATGTTGTTTTTTTTAGAAAAAGCCTTACTATACTATGTCGGTTTTTTAAAGAAAAAGCCTTACTATCCTATGTCTTTTTTTTACGAAAAAAGCCTTACTATACTATGTCGTTTTCTAAGAAAAAAAGCCTTACTATACTATGTCGTTTTTTTTTAAAGAAAAAGCCTTACTATACTATGTCGTTTTTTAAGAAAAAAAGCCTTACTATACTATGTCGTTTTTTTTAAGAAAAAAAGCCTTACTATACTATGTTGTTTTTTAAGAAAAAAAAGCCTTACTATACTATGTTGTTTATTAAGAAAAAAAGCCTTACTATACTATGTTGTTTTTTTAAGAAAAAAGCCTTACTATACTATGTCGTTTTTTAAGAAAAAAAGGCCTTACTATACTATGTCGTTTTTTAAGAAAAAAAAGCCTTACTATACTATGTCGTTTTTTTAAAGAAAAAGCCTTACTATACTATGTCGTTTTTTTTAAAGAAAAAGCCTTACTATACTATGTCGTTTTTTAAGAAAAAAGCCTTACTATACTATGTCGTTTTTTAAGAAAAAAAAGCCTTACTATACTACGTTGTTTTTTTAAGAAAAAAGCCTTACTATACTATGTCGTTTTTTTAAAGAAAAAGCCTTACTATACTATGTCGTTTATTAAGAAAAAAAGCCTTACTATACTATGTTGTTTTTTTAAGAAAAAAGCCTTACTATACTATGTCATTTTTTTTAGAAAAAGCCTTGCTATACTATGTCGTTTTTTTAAAGAAAAAGCCTTACTATCCTATGTCGTTTTTTACGAAAAAAGCCTTACTATACTATGTCGTTTTTTACGAAAAAAGGCCTTACTATACTATGTCGTTTTCTAAGAAAAAAAGCCTTACTATACTATGTCGTTTTTTTAAGAAAAAGCCTTACTATACTATGTCGTTTTTTACGAAAAAAAGCCTTACTATACTATGTTGTTTTTTTAAAAGAAAAAAGCCTTACTATACTATGTCGTTTTTTTAAAGAAAAAGCCTTACTATACTATGTCGTTTATTAAGAAAAAAAGCCTTACTATACTATGTCGTTTTTTAAGAAAAAAGGCCTTACTATACTATGTCGTTTTTTTTAAAGAAAAAGCCTTACAATACTATGTCGTTTTTTAAGAAAAAAAGCCTTACTATACTATGTCGTTTTTTAAGAAAAAAAGCCTTACTATACTATGTCGTTTTTTTAAGAAAAAGCCTTACTATACTATGTTGTTTTTTACGAAAAAGGCCTTACTATACTATGTCGTTTTTTACGAAAAAAGGCCTTACTATACTATGTTGTTTTTTTAAGAAAAAAGCCTTAATATACTATGTCGTTTTTTTAAAGAAAAAGCCTTACTATACTATGTCGTTTTTTAAGAAAAAAAGCCTTACTATACTATGTCGTTTTTTAAAGAAAAAAAGCCTTACTATACTATGTCATTTTTTAAGAAAAAAGCCTTACTATACTATGTCGTTTTTTAAAGAAAAAGCCTTACTATACTATGTCGTTTTTTAAGAAAAAGCCTTACTATACTATGTCATTTTTTAAGAAAGAAAGCCTTACTATACTATGTCAGGTTTTTTTAAAAAAAAGCCTTACTATACTATGTTGTTTATTAAGAAAAAAAGCCTTACTATACTATGTTGTTTTTTTAAGAAAAAAAGCCTTACTATACTATGTTGTTTTTTTAAGAAAAAAGCCTTACTATACTATGTCGTTTTTTTAAAGAAAAAGCCTTACTATACTATGTCGTTTTTTAAGAAAAAAAGCCTTACTATACTATGTTGTTTTTTTAAGAAAAAAGCCTTACTATACTGTCGTTTTTTTAAAGAAAAAGCCTTACTATACTATGTCGTTTTTTAAGAAAAAAAGACTTACTATACTATGTCGTTTATTAAGAAAAAAAGCCTTACTATACTATGTTGTTTTTTAAAGAAAAAGCCTTACTATACTATGTCGTTTATTAAGAAAAAAAGCCTTACTATACTATGTTGTTTTTTAAAGAAAAAGCCTTACTATACTATGTCGTTTTTTAAGAAAAAAAGCTTTACTATACTATGTTGTTTTTTTAAGAAAAAGCCTTACTATACTATGTCGTTTTTTAAGAAAAAAAGCCTTACTATACTATGTCGTTTTTTTAAAGAAAAAGCCTTACTATACTATGTCGTTTTTTAAGAGAAAAAGCCTTACTATACTATGTCGTTTTTTTAAAGAAAAAGCCTTACTATACTATGTCGTTTTTTAAGAAAAAAAGCCTTACTATACTATGTTGTTTTTTTAAGAAAAAAGCCTTACTATACTATGTCGTTTTTTTAAAGAAAAAGCCTTACTATACTATGTCGTTTTTTAAGAAAAAAAGCCTTACTATACTATGTCAGGTTTTTTTAAGAAAATGCCTTACTATACTATGTCGTTTTTTTAAGAAAAAAAGCCTTACTATACTATGTTGTTTTTTTAAGAAAAAAGCCTTACTATACTATGTCGTTTTTTTAAAGAAAAAGCCTTACTATACTATGTCGTTTTTTAAGAAAAAAAGCCTTACTATACTATGTTGTTTTTTTAAGAAAAAAGCCTTACTATACTATGTCGTTTTTTTTAAAGAAAAAGCCTTACTATACTATGTCGTTTATTAAGAAAAAAAGCCTTACTATACTATGTTGTTTTTTTTAAGAAAAAAGCCTTACTATACTATGTCGTTTTTTAAGAAAAAAGGCCTTACTATACTATGTCGTTTTTTTAAAGAAAAAGCCTTACAATACTATGTCGTTTTTTAAGAAAAAAAGCCTTACTATACTATGTTGTTTTTTTAAAGAAAAAGCCTTACTATACTATGTCGTTTTTTAAGGAAAAAAAGCCTTACTATACTATGTCGTTTTTTTAAAGAAAAAGCCTTACTATACTATGTCGTTTTTTAAGAAAAAAAGCCTTACTATACTATGTCGTTTTTTTAAGAAAAAGCCTTACTATACTATGTTGTTTTTTACGAAAAAGGCCTTACTATACTATGTCGTTTTTTACGAAAAAAGGCCTTACTATACTATGTGTTTTTTTTAAGAAAAAGCCTTACTATACTATGTTGTTTTTTAAGAAAACGCCTTACTATACTATGTTGTTTTTTTAAGAAAAAAGCCTTACTATACTATGTTGTTTTTTTAAGAAAAAAGCCTTACTATACTATGTTGTTTTTTTAAAGAAAAAGCCTTACTATACTATGTCGTTTTTTAAGAAAAAAGCCTTACTATACTATGTCGTTTTTTTAAGAAAAAAAGCCTTACTATACTATGTCGTTTTTTTTTAGAAAAAAGCCTTACTATACTATGTCGTTTTTTAAGAAAAAAAGCCTTACTATACTATGTCGTTTTTTTAAAGAAAAAGCCTTACTATACTATGTCGTTTTTTAAGAAAAAAAGCCTTACTATACTATGTTGTTTTTTTAAGAAAAAAGCCTTACTATACTATGTCGTTTTTTTAAAGAAAAAGCCTTACTATACTATGTCGTTTTTTAAGAAAAAAAAGCCTTACTATACTATGTCGTTTTTTAATTAAAAAGCCTTACTATACTATGTCGATTTTTAATTAAAAAGCCTTACTATACTATGTCGTTTTTTAAGAAAAAAAGCCTTACTATACTATGTTGTTTTTTTAAGAAAAAAGCCTTACTATACTATGTCGTTTTTTTAAAGAAAAAGCCTTACTATACTATGTCGTTTTTTAAGAAAAAAAGCCTTACTATACTATGTCGTTTTTTTAAAGAAAAAGCCTTACTATACTATGTCGTTTATTAAGAAAAAAAAGCCTTACTATACTATGTTGTTTTTTTAAGAAAAAAGCCTTACTATACTATGTCGTTTTTTTAAAGAAAAAGCCTTACTATACCTTGTCAGGTTTTTTTAAGAAAATGCCTTACTATACTATGTCGTTTTTTTAAGAAAAAAAGCCTTACTATACTATGTTGTTTTTTTAAGAAAAAAGCCTTACTATACTATGTCGTTTTTTTAAAGAAAAAGCCTTACTATACTATGTCGTTTTTTAAGAAAAAAAGCCTTACTATACTATGTCGTTTTTTTAAAGAAAAAGCCTTACTATACTATGTCGTTTTTTAAGAAAAAAGCCTTACTATACTATGTCGTTTTTTTAAAGAAAAAGCCTTACTATACTATGTCGTTTATTAAGAAAAAAAGCCTTACTATACTATGTCGTTTTTTTAAGAAAAAGCCTTACTATACTATGTTGTTTTTTACGAAAAAGGCCTTACTATACTATGTCGTTTTTTACGAAAAAAGGCCTTACTATACTATGTCGTTTTTTTAAGAAAAAGCCTTACTATACTATGTTGTTTTTTAAGAAAACGCCTTACTATACTATGTTGTTTTTTACGAAAAAGGCCTTACTATACTATGTTGTTTTTTTAAAGAAAAAGCCTTACTATACTATGTCGTTTTTTAAGAAAAAAAGCCTTACTATACTATGTCGTTTTTTTAAGAAAAAAAGCCTTACTATACTATGTCGTTTTTTTTAGAAAAAAGCCTTACTATACAATGTCGTTTTTTAAGAAAAAAAGCCTTACTATACTATGTTGTTTTTTTAAAGGAAAAAGCCTTACTATACTATGTCGTTTTTTAAGAAAAAAAGCCTTACTATACTATGTCGTTTTTTAAAGAAAAAAAGCCTTACTATACTATGTCGTTTTTTAAGAAAAAAGCCTTACTATACTATGTCGTTTTTTAAGAAAAAGCCTTACTATACTATGTTGTTTTTTAAGAAAGAGCCTTACTATACTATGTTGTTTTTTACGAAAAAGGCCTTACTATACTATGTCGTTTTTTTAAAGAAAAAGCCTTACTATACTATGTTGTTTTTTTAAGAAAAAAGCCTTACTATACTGTTGTTTTTTTAAAGAAAAAGCCTTACTATACTATGTCGTTTTTTAAGAAAAAAAGCCTTACTATACTATGTCGTTTTTTTAAGAAAAAAAGCCTTACTATACTATGTCGTTTTTTTTAGAAAAAAGCCTTACTATACTATGTCGTTTTTTAAGAAAAAAAGCCTTACTATACTATGTCGTTTTTTTAAAGAAAAAGCCTTACTATACTATGTCGTTTTTTAAGAAAAAGCCTTACTATACTATGTTGTTTTTTAAGAAAAGAGCCTTACAATACTATGTCGATTTTTTAAAGAAAAAGCCTTACTATACAATGTCGTTTTTTAAGAAAAAAAAGCCTTACTATACTATGTCGTTTTTTAAGAAAAAAGCCTTACTATACTATGTCGTTTTTTAAGAAAAAAAGCCTTACTATACTATGTTGTTTTTTTAAAGAAAAAGCCTTACTATACTATGTCGTTTTTTAAGAAAAAAAGCCTTACTATACTATGTCGTTTTTTTAAAGAAAAAGCCTTACTATACTATGTCATTTTTTAAGAAAAAAAGCCTTACTATACTATGTCGTTTTTTTAAAGAAAAAGCCTTACTATACTATGTCGTTTTTTAAGAAAAAAAGCCTTACTATACTATGTTGTTTTTTTAAGAAAAAAGCCTTACTATACTATGTCGTTTTTTTTAAAGAAAAAGCCTTACTATACTATGTCGTTTTTTAAGAAAAAAAAGCCTTACTATACTATGTCGTTTTTTAATTAAAAAGCCTTACTATACTATGTCGTTTTTTAATTAAAAAGCCTTACTATACTATGTCGTTTTTTAAGAAAAAAAGCCTTACTATACTATGTTGTTTTTTTAAGAAAAAAGCCTTACTATACTATGTCGTTTTTTTAAAGAAAAAGCCTTACTATACTATGTCGTTTATTAAGAAAAAAAGCCTTACTATACTATGTTGTTTTTTTAAGAAAAAAGCCTTACTATACTATGTCGTTTTTTTTTAGAAAAAGCCTTACTATACTATGTCGTTTTTTAAGAAAAAAAGCCTTACTATACTATGTCGTTTTTTTTAAAGAAAAAGCCTTACTATACTATGTCGTTTTTTAAGAAAAAAAGCCTTACTATACTATGTCGTTTTTTTAAAGAAAAAGCCTTACTATACTATGTCGTTTAAGGAAAAAAAGCCTTACTATACTATGTCGTTTTTTTTTAAGAAAAAGCCTTACTATACTATGTCGTTTTTTAAGAAAAAAAGCCTTCCTATACTATGTCGTTTTTTAAGAAAAAAGCCTTACTATACTATGTCGTTTTTTAAAGAAAAAGCCTTACTATACTATGTCGTTTTTTAAGAAAAAGCCTTACTATACTAGGTCATTTTTTAAGAAAAAAAGCCTTAGTATACTATGGCAGGTTTTTTTAAGAAAAAGCCTAACTATACTATGTCGTTTTTTCAGAAAAAAAGCCTTACTATACTATGTTGTTTTTTTAAGAAAAAAGCCTTACTATACTATGTCGTTTTTTTTAAAGAAAAAGCCTTACTATACTATGTCGTTTTTTAAGAAAAAAAAAGCCTTACTATACTATGTCGTTTTTTAAGAAAAAAAGCCTTACTATACTATGTCGTTTTTTTAAAGAAAAAGCCTTACTATACTATGTCGTTTATTAAGAAAAAAAGCCTTACTATACTATGTTGTTTTTTTTAAGAAAAAAGCCTTACTATACTATGTCGTTTTTTTTAGAAAAAGCCTTACTATACTATGTCGTTTTTTAAGAAAAAAAGCCTTACTATACTATGTCGTTTTTTTTAAAGAAAAAGCCTTACTATACTATGTCGTTTTTTTAAGAAAAAAAGCCTTACTATACTATGTCGTTTTTTTAAAGAAAAAGCCTTACTATACTATGTCGTTTTTTAAGAAAAAAAGCCTTACTATACTATGTCGTTTTTTTAAAGAAAAAGCCTTACTATACTATGTCGTTTTTTAAGGAAAAAGCCTTACTATACTATGTCGTTTTTTAAGAAAAAAAGCCTTACTATACTATGTCGTTTTTTAAAGAAAAAGCCTTACTATACTATGTCGTTTTTTAAGGAAAAAAAGCCTTACTATACTATGTCGTTTTTTAAAAGAAAAAGCCTTACTATACTATGTCGTTTTTTAAAGAAAAAAAGCCTTACTATACTATGTTGTTTTTTAAGAAAAAAGCCTTACTATACTATGTCGTTTTTTAAAGAAAAAGCCTTACTATACTATGTTGTTTTTTAAGAAGAAAGCCTTACTATACTATGTCATTTTTTTAAAGAAAAAGCCTTACTATACTGTCGTTTAAGAAAAAAAGCCTTACTATACTATGTTGTTTTTTTAAGAAAAAAGCCTTACTATACTATGTCGTTTTTTTTAGAAAAAGCCTTACTATACTATGTCGTTTTTTTTAGAAAAAGCCTTACTATACTATGTCGTTTTTTAAGAAAAAAAGCCTTACTATACTATGTCGTTTTTTTTAAAGAAAAAGCCTTACCATACTATGTAGTTTTTTAAGAAAAAAAGCCTTACTATACTATGTCGTTTTTTTAAAGAAAAAGCCTTACTATACTATGTCGTTTTTTAAGAAAAAAAGCCTTACTATACTATGTCGTTTTTTAAACAAAAAAAGCCTTACTATACTATGTTCTTTTTTTTAAGAAAAAAGCCTTACTATACTATGTCGTTTTTTAAAGAAAAAGCCTTACTATACTATGTCGTTTTTTAAGAAAAAGCCTTACTATACTAGGTCATTTTTTAAGAAAAAAAGCCTTACTATACTATGTCAGGTTTTTTTAAGAAAAAGCCTTACAATACTATGTCGTTTTTTAAGAAAAAAAGCCTTACTATACTATGTTGTTTTTTTAAGAAAAAAGCCTTACTATACTATGTCGTTTTTTTAAAGAAAAAGCCTTACTATACTATGTCGTTTTTTAAGAAAAAAAGCCTTACTATACTATGTTGTTTTTTTAAGAAAAAAGCCTTACTATACTATGTCGTTTTTTTTAGAAAAAGCCTTACTATACTATGTCGTTTTTTAAGAAAAAAAGCCTTACTATACTATGTCGTTTTTTTTTAAGAAAAAGCCTTACTATACTATGTCGTTTTTTAAGAAAAAAGGCCTTACTATACTATGTCGTTTTTTAAGAAAAAAAGCCTTACTATACTATGTCGTTTTTTTAAAGAAAAAGCCTTACTATACTATGTCGTTTTTTAAGAAAAAAAGCCTTACTATACTATGTCGTTTTTTTAAAGAAAAAGCCTTACTATACTATGTCGTTTTTTAAGGAAAAAAAGCCTTACTATACTATGTCGTTTTTTTAAAGAAAAAGCCTTACTATACTATGTCGTTTTTTAAAGAAAAAAAGCCTTACTATACTATGTTGTTTTTTAAGAAAAAAGCCTTACTATACTATGTCGTTTTTTAAAGAAAAAGCCTTACTATACTATGTTGTTTTTTAAGAAGAAAGCCTTACTATACTATGTCGTTTTTTTAAAGAAAAAGCCTTACTATACTAGGTCATTTTTAAGAAAAAAAGCCTTACTATACTATGTCAGGTTTTTTTAAGAAAAAGCCTTACTATACTATGTCGTTTTTTAAGAAAAAGCCTTACTATACTAGGTCATTTTTTAAGAAAAAAAGCCTTACTATACTATGTCAGGTTTTTTTAAGAAAAAGCCTTACAATACTATGTCGTTTTTTAAGAAAAAAAGCCTTACTATACTATGTTGTTTTTTTAAGAAAAAAGCCTTACTATACTATGTCGTTTTTTTAAAGAAAAAGCCTTACTATACTATGTCGTTTTTTTAAGAAAAAAAGCCTTACTATACTATGTTGTTTTTTTAAGAAAAAAGCCTTACTATACTATGTCGTTTTTTTTAGAAAAAGCCTTACTATACTATGTCGTTTTTTAAGAAAAAAAGCCTTACTATACTATGTCGTTTTTTTAAAGAAAAAGCCTTACTATACTATGTCGTTTTTTAAGAAAAAAAGCCTTACTATACTATGTCGTTTTTTTAAAGAAAAAGCCTTACTATACTATGTCGTTTTTTAAGAAAAAAGCCTTACTATACTATGTCGTTTTTTAAGAAAAAAAGCCTTACTATACTATGTTGTTTTTTTAAAGAAAAAGCCTTACTATACTATGTCGTTTTTTAAGAAAAAAAGCCTTACTATACTATGTCGTTTTTTTAAAGAAAAAGCCTTACTATACTATGTCATTTTTTAAGAAAAAAAGCCTTACTATACTATGTCGTTTTTTTAAAGAAAAAGCCTTACTATACTATGTCGTTTTTTAAGAAAAAAAGCCTTACTATACTATGTTGTTTTTTTTAAGAAAAAAGCCTTACTATACTATGTCGTTTTTTTTAAAGAAAAAGCCTTACTATACTATGTCGTTTTTTAAGAAAAAAAAGCCTTACTATACTATGTCGTTTTTTAATTAAAAAGCCTTACTATACTATGTCGTTTTTTAATTAAAAAGCCTTACTATACTATGTCGTTTTTTAAGAAAAAAAGCCTTACTATACTATGTTGTTTTTTTAAGAAAAAAGCCTTACTATACTATGTCGTTTTTTTAAAGAAAAAGCCTTACTATACTATGTCGTTTATTAAGAAAAAAAGCCTTACTATACTATGTTGTTTTTTTAAGAAAAAAGCCTTACTATACTATGTCGTTTTTTTTTAGAAAAAGCCTTACTATACTATGTCGTTTTTTAAGAAAAAAAGCCTTACTATACTATGTCGTTTTTTTTAAAGAAAAAGCCTTACTATACTATGTCGTTTTTTAAGAAAAAAAGCCTTACTATACTATGTCGTTTTTTTAAAGAAAAAGCCTTACTATACTATGTCGTTTAAGGAAAAAAAGCCTTACTATACTATGTCGTTTTTTTTAAAGAAAAAGCCTTACTATACTATGTCGTTTTTTAAGAAAAAAAGCCTTACTATACTATGTCGTTTTTAAACAAAAAAAGCCTTCCTATACTATGTCGTTTTTTAAGAAAAAAGCCTTACTATACTATGTCGTTTTTTAAAGAAAAAGCCTTACTATACTATGTCGTTTTTTAAGAAAAAGCCTTACTATACTAGGTCATTTTTTAAGAAAAAAAGCCTTAGTATACTATGGCAGGTTTTTTTAAGAAAAAGCCTAACTATACTATGTCGTTTTTTCAGAAAAAAAGCCTTACTATACTATGTTGTTTTTTTAAGAAAAAAGCCTTACTATACTATGTCGTTTTTTTTAAAGAAAAAGCCTTACTATACTATGTCGTTTTTTAAGAAAAAAAAAGCCTTACTATACTATGTCGTTTTTTAAGAAAAAAAGCCTTACTATACTATGTCGTTTTTTTAAAGAAAAAGCCTTACTATACTATGTCGTTTATTAAGAAAAAAAGCCTTACTATACTATGTTGTTTTTTTTAAGAAAAAAGCCTTACTATACTATGTCGTTTTTTTTAGAAAAAGCCTTACTATACTATGTCGTTTTTTAAGAAAAAAAGCCTTACTATACTATGTCGTTTTTTTTAAAGAAAAAGCCTTACTATACTATGTCGTTTTTTTAAGAAAAAAAGCCTTACTATACTATGTCGTTTTTTTAAAGAAAAAGCCTTACTATACTATGTCGTTTTTTAAGAAAAAAAGCCTTACTATACTATGTCGTTTTTTTAAAGAAAAAGCCTTACTATACTATGTCGTTTTTTAAAGAAAAAGCCTTACTATACTATGTCGTTTTTTAAGGAAAAAGCCTTACTATACTATGTCGTTTTTTAAGAAAAAAAGCCTTACTATACTATGTCGTTTTTTAAAGAAAAAGCCTTACTATACTATGTCGTTTTTTAAGGAAAAAAAGCCTTACTATACTATGTCGTTTTTTAAAAGAAAAAGCCTTACTATACTATGTCGTTTTTTAAAGAAAAAAAGCCTTACTATACTATGTTGTTTTTTAAGAAAAAAGCCTTACTATACTATGTCGTTTTTTAAAGAAAAAGCCTTACTATACTATGTTGTTTTTTAAGAAGAAAGCCTGACTATACTATGTCATTTTTTTAAAGAAAAAGCCTTACTATACTGTCGTTTAAGAAAAAAAGCCTTACTATACTATGTTGTTTTTTTAAGAAAAAAGCCTTACTATACTATGTCGTTTTTTTTAGAAAAAGCCTTACTATACTATGTCGTTTTTTTTAGAAAAAGCCTTACTATACTATGTCGTTTTTTAAGAAAAAAAGCCTTACTATACTATGTCATTTTTTTTAAAGAAAAAGCCTTACCATACTATGTAGTTTTTTAAGAAAAAAAGCCTTACTATACTATGTCGTTTTTTTAAAGAAAAAGCCTTACTATACTATGTCGTTTTTTAAGAAAAAAAGCCTTACTATACTATGTCGTTTTTTAAACAAAAAAAGCCTTACTATACTATGTTCTTTTTTTTAAGAAAAAAGCCTTACTATACTATGTCGTTTTTTAAAGAAAAAGCCTTACTATACTATGTCGTTTTTTAAGAAAAAGCCTTACTATACTAGGTCATTTTTTAAGAAAAAAAGCCTTACTATACTATGTCAGGTTTTTTTAAGAAAAAGCCTTACAATACTATGTCGTTTTTTAAGAAAAAAAGCCTTACTATACTATGTTGTTTTTTTAAGAAAAAAGCCTTACTATACTATGTCGTTTTTTTAAAGAAAAAGCCTTACTATACTATGTCGTTTTTTAAGAAAAAAAGCCTTACTATACTATGTTGTTTTTTTAAGAAAAAAGCCTTACTATACTATGTCGTTTTTTTTAGAAAAAGCCTTACTATACTATGTCGTTTTTTAAGAAAAAAAGCCTTACTATACTATGTCGTTTTTTTTTAAGAAAAAGCCTTACTATACTATGTCGTTTTTTAAGAAAAAAGGCCTTACTATACTATGTCGTTTTTTAAGAAAAAAAGCCTTACTATACTATGTCGTTTTTTTAAAGAAAAAGCCTTACTATACTATGTCGTTTTTTAAGAAAAAAAGCCTTACTATACTATGTCGTTTTTTTAAAGAAAAAGCCTTACTATACTATGTCGTTTTTTAAGGAAAAAAAGCCTTACTATACTATGTCGTTTTTTTAAAGAAAAAGCCTTACTATACTATGTCGTTTTTTAAAGAAAAAAAGCCTTACTATACTATGTTGTTTTTTAAGAAAAAAGCCTTACTATACTATGTCGTTTTTTAAAGAAAAAGCCTTACTATACTATGTTGTTTTTTAAGAAGAAAGCCTTACTATACTATGTCGTTTTTTTAAAGAAAAAGCCTTACTATACTAGGTCATTTTTAAGAAAAAAAGCCTTACTATACTATGTCAGGTTTTTTTAAGAAAAAGCCTTACTATACTATGTCGTTTTTTAAGAAAAAGCCTTACTATACTAGGTCATTTTTTAAGAAAAAAAGCCTTACTATACTATGTCAGGTTTTTTTAAGAAAAAGCCTTACAATACTATGTCGTTTTTTAAGAAAAAAAGCCTTACTATACTATGTTGTTTTTTTAAGAAAAAAGCCTTACTATACTATGTCGTTTTTTTAAAGAAAAAGCCTTACTATACTATGTCGTTTTTTAAGAAAAAAAGCCTTACTATACTATGTTGTTTTTTTAAGAAAAAAGCCTTACTATACTATGTCGTTTTTTTTAGAAAAAGCCTTACTATACTATGTCGTTTTTTAAGAAAAAAAGCCTTACTATACTATGTCGTTTTTTTAAAGAAAAAGCCTTACTATACTATGTCGTTTTTTAAGAAAAAAAGCCTTACTATACTATGTCGTTTTTTTAAAGAAAAAGCCTTACTATACTATGTCGTTTTTTAAGGAAAAAAAGCCTTACTATACTATGTCGTTTTTTTAAAGAAAAAGCCTTACTATACTATGTCGTTTTTTAAAGAAAAAAAGCCTTACTATACTATGTTGTTTTTTAAGAAAAAAGCCTTACTATACTATGTCGTTTTTTAAAGAAAAAGCCTTACTATACTATGTTGTTTTTTAAGAAGAAAGCCTTACTATACTATGTCGTTTTTTTAAAGAAAAAGCCTTACTATACTAGGTCATTTTTAAGAAAAAAAGCCTTACTATACTATGTCAGGTTTTTTTAAGAAAAAGCCTTACTATACTATGTCGTTTTTTAAGAAAAAGCCTTACTATACTAGGTCATTTTTTAAGAAAAAAAGCCTTACTATACTATGTCAGGTTTTTTTAAGAAAAAGCCTTACAATACTATGTCGTTTTTTAAGAAAAAAAGCCTTACTATACTATGTTGTTTTTTTAAGAAAAAAGCCTTACTATACTATGTCGTTTTTTTAAAGAAAAAGCCTTACTATACTATGTCGTTTTTTAAGAAAAAAAAGCCTTACTATACTATGTCGTTTTTTAAGAAAAAAAGCCTTACTATACTATGTTGTTTTTTTAAGAAAAAAGCCTTACTATACTATGTCGCTTTTTTAAAGAAAAAGCCTTACTATACTATGTCGTTTTTTTTAAAGAAAAAGCCTTACTATACTATGTCGTTTTTTAAGAAAAAAAGCCTTACTATACTATGTCGTTTTTTTAAAGAAAAAGCCTTACTATACTATGTCGTTTTTTAAAGAAAAAGCCTTACTATACTATGTCGTTTTTTAAGGAAAAAGCCTTACTATACTATGTCGTTTTTTAAGAAAAAAAGCCTTACTATACTATGTCGTTTTTTTAAGAAAAATGCCTCACCATACTATGTCTTTTTTTTTAAGAAAAATGCCTTACCATACTATGTCATTTTTTATAAGAAAAATGCCTTACTATACATGGTCATTTTTAAAGAAAAAAGCCTTACTATACATGGTCATTTTTATCAAAATAAACATTACTATACATGGTCGTTTTTTAAAGAAAAACACCTTACTATACTTGGTCGTTTTTATAATAAAAAAGCCTTACTATACATGGTCATTTTTAATCAAAGAAAGCCTTGCTATACATGGTCATTTTTATCAAAAAAAGCCTTCCTATACATGGTCATTTTTTATTAAAAAAGCCTTACTATATATAGTCATTTTTTTGTTGAAAAAAGCCTTACTAAACATGGTCTATTTTTGTTGCAATTTCCCACGGCACACCTGTCCATTTCTCACCGCGACACAGTGGTTGGGAAACGCTGGCCTATAGCACGTTTTTGGCAAAAATACTCTGGAACGCCAAAAAAAAAACGTTTAAATGTTAGCACCATGTTCTCGAGTTAGCGCATGACTGGACATTTTAGTAAAATGCAGTTTTTTCGATCGCATAATTCTTCCCGGTAACGACCCAAAACCAAATGACATGGTGGTACTATGAATTAATGTGACGTTGCGTACTTTTCAAAATGTACTTACCGATCGCTTGTCACCCAAGATGGCCGCCAACTGTGGACGATGATAGGCGTCTAATTGTGGGAGGTCAGATCATCATCACCAGAAGACGTTCAATCCAAGTGAGGAAATAAGCTGTTAAAGAAATAATATAGTTAGGTCTTTGATGTGAATTATAAATTGCCCCTTCCAACATGGCCGCCCAGAAGCCATGTTGCTAGGGGTCATGAAAGCTCTTCATGTTTCTGTTATACATTGAAATAAGTTGAGGGATTCTCATGATTTAGATTGAAAGACGGGTGATTAAATTGAACGCTCATCATCGTCAATAAATACGATTGAAAGAGTTGAGGAATTAATCTGATTTTTTGGGGGATTGAATCAAAATTATATACATACTGCCGTCTAGTGGCCATACAGGTGTGATGCAGGAAGCATATAAGACATAAGAATATAAGAAAACTGTTATTAAAATCTTAATCCACAATACAAAAATGTCATGTGTTAAAAAACATGAATTATAAAAATCAAGCCACCACTTTTCAAGAACAAAAATGTCATCACCAAATCAATTTTTACTTTGTTTTACTGTCATTACAGTAATCCCTCGAATATCGCGGCTTCAACTTTCGCGATTTCACTACATCGCAGTTTTTTTTCTGAGGGATTTTTTTTTATTCATAAACAATAGAAAATTCGTGCTGGAATTCGCAAGCGGAAGCCACTCCCCTATCCTCTGCCTGCTACTAGGAAGTAAAAAAAATAATTTATTTATCTTCTTTAAATAGGGGTGACCCTACTTTGCGGTTTTTCGTTGATCGTGGCCATGTCTGGTCTACATTAACCGCGATAATCGAGGGATTACTGTACATATTAAAAGGATGAGGTGACGCAGTTCTCCCTGAACGCCACAAGAGGGAGACAATGTAAACAATTTGAGCGCAGAGTCTTAAAATTGACTATATTTTGAGCCTGGATTTTTGGTCAGGTTGCAGGTTACTTTTAACCCACTAACTGCCACCGACGGCGATAGACGTCCGAAGTCGAATCGGTTGCACCCGACAGACACATTTTGGATGTTTTTTTTCGGGACCACGCCCTTCCGTCCTACCCTTATTGACTTGCGCTAACTGACGGATCGCCATGGCAACAGGTCGCCCATAGCGACGGGGTGCCGCTCCATCGCCGCCGGTCGGGCGCGCGCACGGAGACCAATCGCGCGCCAGGCTGAGGACAAGCTCGGCGGCGGAGGCTTGCGTGGATTCGGGCATCGGACCGGCGGAGTGACGGAACCGCGACAAGGGGGAAAAAAACGAGCGAAAAACCCAAAGAGCAGCCCCAGGTCAGCAAAATGCACGCAGCAAAAAACGAGATCTTAAAAGATTTTGCTAAGATTATTGACAACAACATGGTGGCAATATTACTGGATGATTACGGACTACATATTGCTTCAAATGTGCACGAATGCATATATTGGAAATGAATATGTTTGGATTTTTCTATCATTATTTTCTGCATTTGTCGTATTGCTCCTTTCATATTTTTGCTTATTCATCAAATTCCATATTTTTTAAATGGCATTAGTATTCGAATTGGTTTAACTCTCTCTAGACTATTTTTGGAGGATATTGCTATATATACACTCTATTTCGAGAATAAATTGTTTCAGTGGTATGAATATAAATAGATTGCTCTTGATTGAACGAAAAAAAAAATGTATCCTATCTGCTGGATGTGATCGGGTTCGATTTCCATGTGTGTGTGTGTATTTATATGCATATATGCATTTATATATATATATATATATATATATATATATATATATATATATATATATATATATATATATATATATATATATATGCATATATATATACACATGCATATATATACATATATATGCATATATATATACATATATATATACATATATATACACATATATATAAATATATATACATATATATATCTACATATATAGATATATAGATATATACATACACACGTACACACGTACACACACACACGCGCACACAACCACACACACACATATACACACATTCACACATACAAACACATACACACACATACACACACATACACACACATACACACATGCACACACGTACACACGCGCGCACACACGCACAGATACAAACATACACACACACATACACACGTACACACACACATACACACACACACGCAGATACAAACATACACACACACATACACACGTACACACACACATACACGCATGTACACATGTACACACATACACACACATACACATACACACACACACACACACACACACGTACATACATAAAATGTACGGAAACAGGATATAATACGCCATCTATCGTAGCCAATGGCAGCCATGTCCGAAATCCGACGAGCGATATTTGTAATAGGCCAACTTTCGATGGGTCGCAGTAAAGATTTTGACTGGCCGACTGTTGTCTCGTCCCCACTCACCCAGCCGGCCGGCCGGCCCCGCCCCACCCCGCGTTCCCGGGGGGTGGTCCCAGACGACCCCGCGCCCCTCCGCCCCGCCCCCACGCCAGCCAGAGCGCTGGAGCCTCGCCGCCCCAGCATGGACGTGCCCAGGATGGCCGAGGGCCTGTTCAGCAGCACGCTGTCGTCGTCGTTGGGGGGCGGCCTGGGCGGGCCGCACTCGGCGTCCCACCTGACGCTTGAGCAGAAGGCGGCCTTCATCTTCGTGCTACTCCTCTTCATCTTCCTGGCGCTGCTCATCGTGCGCTGCTTCCGCATCCTGCTGGACCCCTACCGCAGCATGCCCTCGTCCAACTGGACCGACCACACCGAGAAGGACACCTTCGACTATCGGATCGTCTAAATAAAAAAAAACGGGGTTCTCAAACGGGGGCCGCGTCCATGGGGTGACCTCCGCAAATCTCTTTGGAATTCACCCAAAGCTTCCTTTTTCTTTTATTTTTGGGTCAAATACGTAAAAAGTTTCAGCCCTCCCTCCCGCGAGTTTGGAAAAATGCAAGGTATTTTTGGAGAAAGAAAGTCCTGTTTATTCCGGATTAAAGGCATTTTATTCCGGATTAAAGGCATTTTGCTCCGGATTAAAGTCCTGTTTATTCCGGATTAAAGGCATTTTATTCCGGATTAAAGGCATTTTATTCCGGATTAAAGGCATTTTGTTCCGGATTAAAGTCATTTTATTCCGGATTAAAGGCATTTTATTCCGGATTAAGTCAGATTTTAGTAGGCTGGCGAGAAATGACGTTGGATTTTGTCGGCTTGAAAAATGAAGATTTTGTGACGGCCAAATTCACATTTTGGGGGGGATTAGATTTGTTTCTGGTAGAGGAATGAAGTCGGATTTTGAGAGAATTGCGTGGGAGTTGCTCAGGATCAAAATTGTCATCGTACAAGGCTTACAAGTCGAATTTGTTGGGTTAAAATCATCGCTCTATGAAAATGAGGTGGGATTTTGCTGGGATAAAATGTTAAAAAGTCAGATTTAACGGGGTGAAAAAATCGTAAACTGATGAAAATTTCATTGGATTTTGCTGGGATAAAATGTTGCAAGTTAACACGATATAAATAAGATTTTTAAGTGCTAATAATTGTACTGACGCGCTAAAAGAATTATGTCAGACTTTGTAACTGTAAAATATTGCCATCTTAAATTTAAACGTATCCAATTGGATCTTATCAGGATTCAAAATCTTAATTTTATAGGAACAGAGTTTAGTCATAAAAATGGTAATCTTACAAGAAGGATTTAGTCATTGTCTTCTCCAACTAAGTTGCATTTTTCCAAACGCCTTTCATAACATTACGACGTTCAAGTATTTTCCTCAATTTTAAAAAATACCCTATTTTTCTAACATGACACCTTGATTTTTATTTGTATTTAAAAAAAAAACTCTATCGTACCGCATTCCCCTTCAAAACGTGAAAAAAAAACTTGGTTGCCAGTTTTTTGCTGCCACCTGGTGGCACGTACAGGCATTTCCGAAAATTTGAAGAATTTGCGGACCCCCAGTTTGAGAACCTCTGCTTTTAGCGCCCCTGGACAGCCCCCCACCCCCCCTCCATCCGTGGACTACCTCGTTCCGCCATTTTTGTGTGTGGACGTCCAAACAGGGTCAAAGCGAGTTTACACGCCGGCATCTTTGCTAGATTTAGACAATCAGTGTTTGTCCGCCGCCTTCTTCTTCTTCTTCTTCTTCTTCTTCTTGTCCCTTTAAACGTCAACCCTTTGAACATGGGCGGACCCAAAGCGGACCGTGCCGTTACCGTGTGCCTCCACAAGTTGTCCCGTGTGGTTTTCGTCACGTGACGTCCGTGTTCTTCAAGCAGGGTCACTGCCGGCCGGCATCCGAGCCTTCGCCCGACGACGGCGCCGCTTCTTTCCAGCCGTGCGCCTTATTGCGGAGGTGGGAGGGGCCACAGTCACGTGACTCGACTGTGGACTTTGCCGTCGATTTTTTCAAATTTAATGTGCCACCTGGGAGTTTGGTAGGCGCTATTTTCTTTACGTTTTAGCGCTAGTATCGGTAACGTAACCTAGATTGCAACCTAAAATGGCCGCCGTGAAAAAATGGAGCGCTTGCCGCTCTTCCAAAGGTGATGGACATCCAATCATTCGGCGTCCAATCATCTTTCGGGGTTTGTTTACTGGTTTTGAGCTAAATTGAGAACGCTCCAAATATTTTTGGATCAAATTTGGTTAGCTTATGAAGAAATTAAATGAATTATTTGGACATTTTGGTCTTTTGTTTCCCAGCTGGATCCTGATTGGACATTCCCACAACCTGAAATAATGTTTTTTTAAATCTATTATCTATTTAATCTATTGTGGTAACCAAAACAATTGCCCTAATATCTATTATCTTAATCTTAGTCATTTCATAAATTAACTGGTCTTAAATTGTCTTATTTTCCAATATAGTTTGGTCAAGCTGCAGTTTTTTCACTGTTATTTTGAACTTATGGAATTTTCTCAAATTTCCTGAAAAATGATATTGTTATCATATTTCGTATTGCTGTAGAGCCAAAATGGCCGTCATGAAATAAGAATTATGACAATAATGTCTTTTTCAGGAAAAATTGGGACAATTTCATAGGTTCAAAATAACAGTGAAAAAACTGCAGCTTGACCAAACTATTTTGGAAAATAAGACAATTTAAAACAAGTTAATTTATGAAATAACTCATTATGAAATGACTAAGATTAAGATAAGCGATATGAGGGCAATTGTTTTGGTTACCACAGTAACCAAATGCATACAGGAGATTGGTTAACACATTAGGCTTTGTCTTGCTTTAAATTTCTGTCCTTTTTGTTCAAATTGGGTCGCTAGATACAATTTAATCAAACCATCATTTTAATAGATTAAAAAAAAAATGTTATTTCAGGCTGTGGGAATGTCCAATCGGGATTCAGCTGGGAAACAAAAGACCAAAATGTCCAAATAATTCATTTAATTTCCCCTTTTATTGCCCCTTTTCGTCAGGCTGCATCGTTTTATCGCCGTGTCTCCCTTTTAACTCAACGCCCCCCAAAAATGGACGTCCATAGCCGTCGATATCCCCAAAGCGACTTGACTTGACTTAGCTTGGCTTGACTTGATTTGACTTAACTTGACTTCCTCCCACCTCTGCCTTTCTAGTGTAGATTGTTTACAAACTTTTCTTCCTGGTGATGTCATAAAAAAGAGACACTCCCATCACGCTCGCCTCTATCCTCTTCACTTCCTGTTTGAACAGGAAGCGGGCCTCTCCCCGCCTTTCTCTCGCCGTTGTCGTGATGCCGTGGCCTTTTTTTTTCGCACAAGTCGATGGTGTGCATGTCGCCGGCTTCTTTGTGCACGCTCCTCACGTGGCTCGTGTTTTTGTCTCTTTGGCGAGCCTGCGAGCTCCTTCCGGCTTCCTTTTTTTGCGGAATAAAAAAGTCCAACGTCTCCTTTTTTTTATTTTCCTGGTCCGTTTGGCTTGGGCGTCGGGTGCGTGACCGGATGATTCGCCTAAAGACGTTTCGCCGACGGACATTTGACAGACGGACAGGTCGCCGAATGGACGCTCCGCCGAACGTTCATTCGACCGAAATACTAGTATTTGTATTTAATCATCAAACGCTGTTTTCAGCTGGATTTGACCGAATTTGAGAGCATTTTGAGCTGTTTGGCGAATGGACGTATATAGACGTTTTTTTTTGCCTTATCGCGACATCATCGCGACATTTTACCGAGGAATTCACTTTCCTGGGCTCGGTTCTAATGTCCAAATAGCTCCAGTATTTGTATTTAATCATTAAACCCTGTTTTCGGCTGGATATGACCGAATTTGAGAGCATTTTGAGCCGTTTGGCGAATGGACGTATATAGACGTTTTTTGCCTCCATCGCGACATTTTACCGAGGAATTCACTTCCCTGGGCTCGGTTCTAATGTCCAAAGAGCTCCAGTATTTGTATTTAATCATTAAATGCTGTTTTAGGATGGATTTGACCCGATTGCTGTCATTTCACAGCTCGGTTCTGCTTCATCTGCCCGCCCAAGAGTGCTTATTCCCGGGCTGCCATTGACGCTAGACTAATAAATTGAGAGTGATGAGTGGCAAAGGGAAATGAATCATTGATTTTTACTATCATTTGGACAACGCCGGCGGCAGGCCGGATTAAAAATCCTAACGGGCCGTATATGGCCCGCGGGCCGAGGTTGAAAAACTTGTACACACACGATCCGGGGGTGGGGCGAGCGCGCGAATCCCGTTTCGGCGAAACCTCCGTTCGGCGGAACGTTCATTCGGCCGAACGGCCGTTTGGTCGAATGAACGTTCGGCGGAGCGTCCATTCGGCGACCTGTCCATCTGTCAAACGTCCGTCGGCGAAACGTCTTTAGGCGAATCCTCCGAGTACCGTCAGGTGTTTGAAGCCGAATGGAAAATTAATTCCAGCGGCGGCATTCAGGGAGCTTTGAAAACATTTCAATTTCGCCTTATCAGCCGCCGACAGCGACGGCCCGCCGGGGGCTCGATTGCTTCTCCCGTCGAGCCAGACGGGGTCAACGCACACACATTTATTTCCACTCCGCGACTAAAAAAAGGAACGCAAAAAATAATGGCCCCAGCTATCGGCTTTTTGACTAATCGATGCATCTATCGTTTTGTTAGTTGAATTTAGTCATGGGATAATGGACATTAAATGCGTCGCGGAATCATTTCGGGAGGTCGAAAATAAATAAATCTGTTTATGCTTGCAATAATATTTATGCTGAGCAGATGGGACTTTCAAAAAGAGAATTAAATGCCAGAGCAAAATATAATACCAGAGTGTATATCTATATTTAGTGTATCAGAATCATTTTAGGAGATCTCAAATTAAATACATAAACTGTTTATGCTTGCAATAACATTTATGCTGACCATTGGCCTCCAGATGGGATTTTCTAAAGAGGATTAAATGGCCAAACTAAATATAATACGGGAGTGTATGTCTATATGTCGTGTAGCAGAACAACCAAACATTACTTACCGTAACAATCACGTATTAATAAATGAGTTCAGCACTATTTACACCAGGTGGGCCGCTTTAACGTCAACTTGATTTCACGTGGGCCGGACCATTTCAGATATAATATTTAGATTTTTTTAATAAATGGATTAAAAGAACTGGATTAAAAGCCCTGAATATTCAGTTTTTTATAGATCTAAAACGATGTTTATTTGAGCTTTTTTATATATTTTTTTAGATTTTACAAAAGGATTTTTGAACTAAAAACACAGAAAAAAATGGATTAAAAAATGACAATTATTGATTTAAAAGGGGGAAAATCAGGAAATTTAATATACATCTATATCTATCATTTTAATTTGATCCTAAAACAGAAAGTCGCCACTCATGATTGACTTTCCCGGGCCGCACAAAATGATGCGGCGGGCCAGATTTGGCCCCCGGGCCGCCACTTTGACACTAGTGCTGTAACACATACGTGTTTTTAGATACAAAAAGATGAAAATTTGGTTTATCAAATTGATGTTGATCATTTCTTTTTTTTTTGTCGTTATCAATGGCTGCCAGTGAGTTCCAATTGGAAATCCCAATAGTGACAATCAAATATAATATTGTAATTAAATTATATATATTGGATTAGAATGCTATAAAGTATTATTTAAATAAAACTATAGGACAAAGTGTACAACTAGCAAAAATATGAGCAGAGATTATTTGAGCTTTTTTATATTTTTTTTTTTATTTTACAAAATGATTTTTGAACTAAAAACACAGAAAAATGGATTAAAAATTGACAATTATTGATTTAAAAGGGGGAAAATCAGGAAATTTAATATACATCTATGCTCTTCATTTTAATTTCATCCAAAAACAGAAAGTCGGCACTCATGATTTACTTTCCCGGGCCACACAAAATGATGCGGCGGGCCGGATTTGGCCCCCGGGCCGCTACTTGGACACCTGTGATTTACACTATCATCCTGATTTGAACACGTTAAAATAACGAGTGTTTTGTCCAAACAAAATAAATGACGTAAGCACACTACCCTAACACGTCACACATTTAGCATTCACAATGTACCCACATTAAGTAGTAAGTCAAGTGCATCGGCTACCATAGCAATTAGCATTTTACGACTAGCGCTAGCGTCGTGCTAATCGCCAATTAGCATAACACTTGCCCCAAAACGATAGTATAACCCTTACAATAATTTTAAACTCCTCCTGAACTCTGGTTGGTTCTTATGAACCTTCTAACAAGACAATGTTTAGCAAAATAACATATTAAAGCAGCATTTAGTAATTTAGCTTTGCTTACCTGCACTGAACATGACGACCGGAACTCCTTCACGTCCAAATAAACGCGCATTTCTTCGTCCTAAAAAAGTAAACACACGGTTATACATTCATATCAATTAGATAATAATTGTTTTATAGGATATTCGTATTAGATTTGGTACCATAAAGTTGCGGGGACGCTCACAAGAGTCCCAAAACGTGGCCATGCTAGAACCGAGTTGTATCATATTTACACTTGCCAGCAGGGGGCAGTGTATACTCCAATAGGAACAAAAACAACAACGAAATACAGCGCGTTCAAAACAAACGTTACAACGTCACTCTAATCAAACGATTAAACAAAACAGCAACATTTATTGAGGATATTTTTGAATAATCAAATGACTACTTTATTTTATGAATCATTCCAACTCTAATCCAAACCATAATCCATAATCGCACTTACACATGCCTGCTATTATTGCTTTAAAAGATATTTTTTTAAAGGATTTTAAAACATAGTGTGCCGTAGTGAGCTGGGATAGGCTCCAGCACCCCCAGGGACCCACGAAGTGTTTCAAAACATTAATGACAATAAAATATACATCTAAAATTTGAGTGCAGACAAAAAAACACCTATGAGGAAATAAATAAGTGATAAGCACAAGACCTTACAGTTGAAAGTTGATGAAAAAATATTATTTATTTATTTGTATGTAAATCTAATAGCGATTAAATCACTTTCAGCCTTCCCAGCCAAAATGGATTGGACGTATATGGCCATCAATGGCACCGAAACGCATTGGTTGTCCGTGGCCGTCAATGGCAGCGTATGAATCCATATTTTTATGGCGTCGTTGAAACCATCTTCTCGAATCCTCGCCGCCGAGCTCGTGACTAATCCCATACTCGCTCGGCGGTGAAAAAAGTCAGGTGTGGGTTGGGCGCGATGAGATGCGATTTGTTGTCAGGCAGCGGGAGTTCGGCGGGTTGCCATGGATACGCAACGTGATGCGGCAGGGGGAACGTGTTGCTCTTCCGTGGGCGCTTGGCCTTACATCATCTTTCGTGTCACCGTGTCCAGCATCTCCACATTGATTTTCTTACATAAGCGCACTTTGGCGAGAGGCCTCGGCGCCGGCGTGGCGTGGCGTTCCGTCCAAGTTAGCAAAGTTAGCTCGTTGGATGCCATTAGCATTGCTACAAAAATAATCAATGTCAACTTAAAAATGTCATATTTTGTCCTCAATAGCAGCCAATAAGCTTAAAGGAGAAAAAGACGAATCTTAATATTTTTTGAATGTGTGGCCCGGTGGACGGGTGGTTAGCGCTTCGGCCTCACGGTTCTGGGGTTGTCGGTTCGATCCCAGCTGGGTCCTCACTGTGTGGAGTTTGCATGTTCTACCTAGGCTTCCGTGGGTTTTTTCTGGGTACTACGCTTTCCTCCCACAACCTAAAAACATGCATGCTAGGCTAGCTGGCTAGCACTCTAAATTGCCCTTAGCTATGTTTAGTTGTCCTTTGTCTCCTCGTGTCCTGCGATTGGTTGGCCAACAATTCGAGGTGTCACTTTCCTGGTGCCTGTAGTTAGCTGAGATAGGCTCCAGCACCCCCCACGAACCTTGTGAGGATAAGCGGTTCAGAAAATGAACGAATGAATTTGTCAATTAAAAGTTAACGTCAAATCGATTTCATGTGGGCCGGACCATTTTAGATATAATATTTAGATTTTTTTTAATAAATGGATTAAAAGAACTGGATTAAAAGCCCTGAATATTCCTTTTTTTATAGATCTAAAACAATGTTTATTTTAGCTTTTTTAATATATTTTTAGATTTTACAAAAGGATTTTTGAACTAAAAACACAGAAAAAAATGGATGAAAAAATGACAATTACTGATTTAAAAGGGGGAAAATCAGGAAATTTAATATACATCTATATCTATCATTTTAATTTGATCCTAAAACAGAAAGTCAGCACTCATGATTGACTTTCCTGGGCCACACAAAATGATGCGGCGGGCCAGATTTGGCCCCCAGGCCGCCACTTTGACACATATGCTGTAACACATACGTGTTTTTTTTACATACAGAAAGATGAAAATTTGATTTATCACATTGATGTTGATCATTTATTCATTTTTTTTGTCGTTATCAATGGCTGCCAGTGAATTCCAATTGGAAATCCCAATAGTGACAATCAAATATAATATTGTAATTAAATGATAAATAGGATTAGAATGCTATAAATTATTATTTAAATAAAACTATAGCACAAAGTGTACAACTAGCAAAAATATGAGCAGAGATGCAACATATGTGAAAAATAATTGAAATCTAAAAATGATACGCATTATGCCGGTGTTGTTTGTTTGCCACGACGAATGTGAGGTGAATACGTGAGCATGACAGCCAGAAGATGGCGTAACCATGGCAACAGAGCTATGGAACATCCCTGCAACGACTCTTCTTTGGCTTCCTTCCTTCTCATCTTCATCATCTTCACTTTCAGGGGCTTTCCTTAACTTTCCTGCCTTGGTTTTCCTTTTTTCTCCCTCCATCTTGTTTCTTTTCTTCCTCCTCAGTGTTTTTTTTCTTCTTCTTCCTCCTCTTCTCTATGTCTTCCTTGTGTACGTGTGTGTTTGCCCACCTGTGGCTGTATCAGCATCCAAAGCTATGGTCGCCATGGTGATATGTCTGGAAATGTCCGTCAAAGAGTCCCTCTCAATCTCAAGTCTGTACAAGCGCACAGCTCCCTCTTGTGGTCGCAAAAACAGCTTATCATAATAACTTGGGCGTGGTCATTTTAATGAAAACAAAAAGCCTCACTGTACATGGTCTTTTTTTGTAAGGAAAAAAAGGCTTACTACTTAACATGGTCAATTTTTAAGAAAAAAAACGCTTCACTATCAATGGCATTGGGGACAAGTGGTTATCATGTTGGCCTCACAGTTCTGAGGTTGAGGGTTCAATCCCAGGTTTGGAGGACCTTTCTGTGTGGAGTTTGCATGTTTGTTTTTTTATTTTATTTTAAGGAAAAAACTAAGCATGATATTTTTTTTAAGCCTGACTTCACATGTCTCTGTCACTCTGTTTTTTTTTTTTTGTTTTTTTTTTTTAGAAAAAGGCCTGACTATACATTGTCATTTTTTAAGAATACAGACTTATTATACATGGTCTTTTTTAAAGAATAACGCCTGTTTATATATATATATATATATATATATATATATATATATATATATATGTATATGTGTATATGTATATGTGTATATGTGTATGTGTGTATGTATGTGTATGTGTATGTGTATATGTATATGTATGTGTATGTGTATATGTATATGTATATATATATGTATATGTATATATATACATACATATATATATATATATACACACACACATACACATATACATATATATATATATATATATATATATATATATATATATATATATATATATATATATATATATATATATATATATTATATATATATAAAGGCCTGACTATACATTGTCATTTTTTAAGAATACAGACTTATTATACTTGGTCTTTTTTTTAAGAATAAAGCCTGATTATACATGGTAATTTAAAAGAAAAGCCTTCCTAGACATGGTCTAAACAATTTTAGATAAGAAAATGTAGCCGCCTGATTTTGGAATGAATAAGAAAATGTTAAGTTGCTTTTAGTTTTTGTTTTGAAAAATCAACTCAAAATGATTTAAACTGCATGTCCCACAATTCGATGCGTGCATACTCGCGTCATTCCTCGGGCGTGACATCACTTACTTCCGGTTCATGCGTGGACGGCCCCATGACACAGTTGTTCAGGGGGGAAGAAAAGAATCCAGCGCGTCTTCAAAACCCCTCCAGCCGACCTCGAGTGACTTCCAAGCGGGTCCCAGAGCACCGCGAGCCGCCGCCATGGAGGCTGTCCCCCGCATGCCGATGATATGGCTCGACCTCAAGGAGGCTGGAGATTTCCACTTCACCCCGGCCGTCAGGCAGGTGAGCTGGGCGGGGATCTTCCCGTGGTAGGAGGTCAACAACTGCTCCCCAAGTGCTTGTAAACAAGCTAAAATGAACCGGAACCGAGCGAGTAAACACTCGGAGACCTTTCCACAAAGGCTAACTGCTCGGCTACCGTTAGCTTCGCGGTGTTCCCCTTGTATTTAGCCAACGGCTAATGCGAGAGCTAACGGGGCTAACGAGTGGACTCCAGTGGACCAGCACGAACTAGTACAAACCAGGTGGTTGGCCGGCTATCTTAATCAGCCAGGCCTAAACGACGTTTACAGTCACGTGACGCAAAAGGGGCGACGCCATGACAACAACTAACAATTGGCAACAAGTGGTCATGAAAATTCCGAGTGTACGTAAATAGAACTTCTTGTCACAAAAAGTCCCTCACACTCGAAATGAATCATGGTTGAATTTTTAGCTGACCTATTTTCTGTCTCATTCCTCGTAGATAAAGTTGTTTACCTTCAAACTCTTCCTTATTTGTCATAACAAATTGAACGTGACGTCATACGCAATGTCACGTGTGCCGGCGCTGGCTGCCATGGACGGCAAATAGCGTTCTAATTCGAAGTGGGCGGAGCTAGCGGTGATGTTTTAATGAACTGCGCAACTCTGAGACTGTTATGATAATAAATGTTCATCTCGAAATCATTACACCCTCCAAAAACATTTTTGATACTAACAAGTCAAAGAAAAAAACAATGAATAATGGCTTTTAATAACAACAGATGTCAAATTATGCGCATTATAGAAACTAAGATGAAACGGGTCAAAAGTTTTGACAATGAGTTCCGATTCCGTTACCGTACTATATGAAGGATGTGCGAAAACATTTGGTTGTCGAACCATTCAACTTTGAATGAATTTGCCCCCTCGTCTTTCTAGCAAAATGGCCTCCCGGGCGGCCATATTGGTAAGGACAACATTCCCATTAAAATGTAGTCATAACTAGCTCATTTCTCCACCCATTTTGTAACGATTTAATTCATGTCCAAGCATCTGTTATTTAGTTAGTGGTTATCAACCGCAGCAATAAATATACTTTTTTTATGTTCTCATTTCTAGAACATGTTCCAAAACTAAACCCCGACTTTGTTCTAGTTCATCCTGAAGAACTACGGCGAGAATCCGGACAACTACAACGAGCAGCTGAAGAAACTCGAGACGTTACGGCAGGTCGGCGCCAAAAGTCACGTGTCCGCCTTTAAAAAGAAAACGAAAAATGCTTCAAAATCGAGTTTACTTTTTCCGACAGGGCGCCGTGAACGTCACCAGAGACTTTGAAGGGTGCAGCACGTTGAGGAAGTACTTCGGTCAGCTTCATTACCTTCAGAGCCGCGTTCCCATGGCAACCGGGCAGGAGGCAGCTGTGTCCATATCTTGGTACAAAATAACATTTTGTCACATTTTGCCCGGGATAATCAACTAACTCCAGATATTTTACCTGTTCCTATTCCTGTTCCTTAGGACTGAGATCTTCTCTGGCAAAACCGTGGTCCACGACGACATCAGCTACGAGCAGGCGTGTATTCTCTACAATCTCGGTGATTTCCCTTATTTTTTTTGGTCTTCATGTCATCTCTCAAGTTCTAAAAATGGCCGTTCTGACTCTACGTTCTCTTCTCCAGGAGCTCTTCATTCCATGTTAGGAGCCATGGACAACCGAGTGTCAGAAGAAGTAAGACGCAACCCGTGAACGCCAAGTCGAGCGAGCGTCCAACTCGGTTCTGGTTGCTCTTTCAGGGCATGAAGGTGTCGTGCACGCACTTCCAATGTTCGGCCGGAGCCTTCTACTACCTGAGGGACCATTTCAGTCACAACTTCAGCGTGGACATGAGTCACCAGATCCTCAACCTCAACATCAACCTCATGCTGGTAGGACGGACGCACTACCACACGGGAATGAAGGCGGGCGCCATCATCTAACCATCTTTTGGGCGTCAGGGTCAAGCTCAAGAGTGTCTTCTGGAGAAATCCATGCTGGACAATAGGAAGAGCTACCTGGTGGCTCGGATTAGCGCTCAGGTGGGCGTGTCCCGTCACCCGTCCCCCAAAAAACGGCGTGCTTGCTTTAACGCCCTGACGTGTCCAGGTGGTGGATTACTACAAGGAGGCCTGCAGGGCGCTGGAGAACTCGGAGACGGCGTCCATGCTGGGGAAGATCCAGAAGGATTGGAAAAAGTTAGTCCAGATGAAGATCTACTACTTTGCCGCCATCGCGCACGTGAGTGATCATTTTGGGAGCATATTAGCTTGATGCTAGCTAGAGCTGGGCGATATGACAAAAAAATTGTTATCACGATAAACCATAAAACATTGCTAGTCTATTGATAACTTATCACATCTTTTTTGTTTCATATTTCAAACTTCTGGATGTAAATAAATGACTTTCCCCCTTATTCAAATATGAAGGGACTATGTTACCTTATATGAGAATAACTTTGGATAACTTTATATACTTTATTCATCCCGTATTCGGGAAATTTCGTTGTCACAGTAGCAAGGGGGTGAGGATGCAGAAATAGGAAAGGCATTTTAGACGTAAATAGATAGGTAACAAGTGGGTTAATAAATATGAATATGAAATATGATGCATTTAAAAAGTATTTTTGTTGTTATTTTGTGCAATTGTCCCCCTTACACGATGAAAAGCTAAGAATAAAACCTGCAGAAATGTTGACATGCGTCTTTAATTTTATAAATTTGCCTTCAAACCAAAAGTTGCTGTGCAATATGAGAGAAATCATCCTGCAACAGCGCCCCCGTTCTCCGCGGTGGTTGTGTAGTGTAATTGCAGTTTAGAATTCTATAATTTGTATCGAAAGTTTTTTTTTAATATTCTCGTTGACAAAAAATATTTCACGATAATTCTCGTTTTATCGCCCAGCTCAACTTGACGCACGCATCCATTTGCGGCCATTCCTCGAGAGGTCTGCTAGCTAAAAATCCAAAGTCCGTCTGGTTTTGATTGTGCGCTTTTGTCTGTTTATCTCCTGTAAATATGGTCGTAAAGCTTCACATGGGCAAACAAGCCGAGGAGCAGCAGAAATACGGCGAGCGGGTGAGCCGACGCCGACCCTGGCAATATTTTGCGGTGGATTTGTGCTTGAGCATTTGTGTTTGTGTGCAGCTGGCGTACCTCCAGAGCTCCATGGACAAGCTGTCGGAAGCCATCAAGCTGGCCAAGGTGGGCGTCTTCTCGGCTTCTCGCCACTCAGGCGCTGGCAGGGTTCTCCAAAACCCGTTTTTTTTTGCCCTCAGGGTCAACCAGACAGCGTGCAGGACGCCCTAAGATTCACCATGGATGTCATCGGCGGCAAGTAAGCGATTCTTTTCAAAAGCGCCGTAAAGCTTAATACTCACCCCATCAAAATGGCCTCCTCGTAGATTCAACTCGGCCAAAAAGGACAACGACTTCATCTACCACGAGTCCGTCCCTTCTCTGGAAACGTTGGCGTCCGTCAAAGGTAACGCGGGGACGAGCGCGGCCAATCGGGAAGGCTGAAATGACAAAAAAATATGCGTTTTGTGCAGGAGCGCCATTGGTCAAAGCCCTGCCCGTCAACCCGACGGACCCCAGCGTCACCGGTCCGGACCTGTTCGCCAAGCTGGTGCCCATGGCGGCTCACGAGGCGTCCTCCCTCTACAGGTCGGCGCCCGGACCGTTGGCACGGGTACTCTGACGTTTGGCCGACGGACAGTTCGGCGAACTGTCCGTCGGCCAAATGTCTTTCGGCGAATCGTCCGGTCACGGTTGGCACGTCAAGTCTTGATGCAGAATTCAACTTGACGCCGTATTTTGTGTCGGCAGCGAGGAGAAAGCCAAACTCCTGAGAGACGTCATGGCCAAGATCGACAGCAGAAACGACACGCTGGAGTGAGCCGAGTCCACGTGGGGCCCTGGGTGTCGCTAACGGCTAAGCTAACGTCACGTCCTGTCCCAAACAGGCAGTTCATGGACTCCTTGGGCTTGGAGCCGGAATCCGTAGACAACTTGGACATGTACAGCCACATTCCGCCGGTCCTGATGGAGAAGTGCGCCGCTCTCAGCGTTCGACCCGACACGGTCAAGAGCCTCGTCCAATCCATGCAGGGTAGCCGTCTCACCCCGTGGTTCCCGTCGTCCGCCGAAATCCTCGCGGTCAAAGACCGAACGCCATCTTATCTTCTCCCGCAGTCCTCTCCGGCGTCTTCACCGACGTGGAGTCGTCCCTCCGAGAAATCCAAGAGATCCTGGAAGCCGACGAGGCGGGCGAGAAGGCCCTCCGAGACGCCGGCGCCCCGGCCGACGCCCACCCGGCGCCGCAGGCCGCGCTCTTGTCCGAGATGCGCAGGGACCTGGAGAAGTACGCCGAGGCCCACGAGAAGGCCAGCTTCACCAACACGGAGCTCCACCGGGCCATGAACCTGCACATCAGCAACTTGCGTCTCCTGGGGGGACCGCTGGAGAACCTGAGAGAAGCTCTGCCCCGCCCTCAACTCAGCGAAGGTGAGACGGGAACGCCGGTGGGGTGAAGTGGCGTCCGGACCGACCGCGCGCTTCTCCTTCCGCGTCGAGCAGAAGAAGTGGCCGGGCTGCAGTGCGTGAAGCGCATCCTGGGGAAGGTTCAGGAAATGAGGGAGCAGAGGAGCTCCCTGGAGAGACAACTACGAGACCTGATCCAGCACGACGACATCACTTCCACCCTGGTCACCACGGAGAGGGCCGACATAAAGGTGGGTTCGCGGACCGGGACGTACCGGGACGTACCGGGGGAAAACATCCGACCCCTCTTCCGGTCCCTCAGAACGTGTTCGAGGAGCAGCTGAAGAAATACGAGCAGGTGAAGGTCTACGTGGAGCAGAACCTGGCGGCCCAGGAGAACATCCTCAAGGCCCTGACGGAGGCCAACGTTCAGTACGCCTTGGTCCGCAAGAGCTTGCGTCAGACGGAGCAGCAGTGGAGCGCCACGGTCCAGGGCCTGGTGGGTTCCTACGAAGCTTACGAAGACCTGATGAAGAAGTCGCAGGAGGGCAAGGAGTTCTACGACGACCTGGAAGAAAAAGCGGCGCGACTGCTGGAGAGAGCCAAGACCTTGTGTCAGACCCGAACGGAAGCCAGGAAGCCCGTCCTGGAAAGGTAGGACTGGAATTGTTTCCGACCTGGTTTACATATCGGTGACGTACCTGATCCCGTTGTAGAGAGAGCCCGAAGAAGCCTCCGGCCAGACCCACGGCGGCCAAACCTTCCTTCAAGCCCAACTCCCAGGATGACGACTCCAGTCTGGAAGATCCGGAGTTGGCCCAAATCAACGCCGCCATCTTGGCCTTGGCCGAAGATGGGCCAGAAGAACTTAGCAGCCGCCCGCCCGACATTCCTTCTCTTCAGCGGCCCGGCCCAGAAGCGTTCCTCCCCCCCGGCGGCGGCGGCGGTTCCGTGCCTTGGCCCGCCTCCTCGGCCGCCAATCTTCCTCGCTTCCCGGCCAATCTGCCGCCGCCGGAGCTCCTGGCTCGGATCGCGCGCTTTCCCACCCCCGGCGTCCTACACGCGCCCATCCCTCACCTGCCCAACCCTCAGATGACTTTGCAAATGCCCAGGCAGGTGGCCTACGGTCCTCCGGTCCCTCAGCGAGTCCCCACGGCGAGCTACGAGCCGACGCCCCGGCACCCCGTCGCCCCCGGGATTTCCGCCGCCTACGCCGGACCCCCGCCGATGGGCGCCTACCCGCGATTTCTGCCCCAAATGACGCAGCCGAATCAGTACCCTCCCCCCGTGGGACAAGCCCCGCCCCCGGACTACCGAGTCGGACCGACTGTTCTTCCGCCCCCTCGGCATCCTTCGCTGCAAGGCTACCCGCACGGCTACGTGGCTCAGCAACCCGGCGCGCCCCCACACTACCCGCATCTTTTCCCGGGTCATTTGCAAGCGCCAGCGAATGGCTACCAGGCCCCGCCTCCGATGGCCCAAGGCTACCAGGCGCCTCAGAACTATGCCCCCCAGCATCAAGCTCCAGTGATGCCAATGGCAGCTCAGGGCCTGATGGCGCCTCCAAGCGCTCCCCTCCAACACCACCCCCCAGCCCCTCAGACCGTAGGACCCGTTTCACAAGCCTACCCCTCTCACCGGCACCCCCAAAGCGCTCAGATCGCCGCACCCGTGTCACAACACTACCCCCCTCACCAGCACCCCCAGATGCCCCACTGTTCCCAGCAATTTGCGCCCCACTCACAAATCCCGACGGGCCCCGGAGGCCCCGTGGCCCCTTGCGGCCAGGCGATCCACCCCCAAATGGGTCCCCCGATGCCTCCCGCATCACAACCCCATTTGATCGGTCCTCAGGCGCACCTTCCGAGACACGCCCCTCCCACTTCCCTCTCCCCGCAGCATCAGCACCAGCACCCTGGCCCTCCCCCCGTCCCAATCATGCCCCAACCTCCCGTATCTGGTCCCGGTCACACCCAGGTCCAAGGCCACCACAGCGGGGGTATCTGCTACCCCGGGAGCCCCCCCGCCATGCCCCGGCAGCCTCTGGCGCCGCAGTCGGCCGCCTCCCACGGCACGGTCCACTCGCAAGTTCCCATGTACTTGGGAGCTCCGGGACCTCACGTGCCTCCGAGCGCCCCGCTGAGACCTCCCCCCGTGGGCGTACCCCCTCACGGGGTCCAGGCCTGCCCCGGCGGGCCTCCGGTAGGACAGGCGGGCCAGCCTCCCTCGATTTCCCCGGCCCCATCCACGTCCCCAACGCCCGGACCGTCCACCCTAGTTCCGAGACCCAGCGTTACCTCGGACTTGGGCTCCGCCTCCGGCGCCGTCGGCTCGCCTCCCTCCGCCTCCACGTTCCAGCTCCAGCACCCCGGCAACCACGACCTCCTCTCCTCCAGCCCCGACAACCAGTCGGGAAGCGCCGAGCCCCCCGCCAACGTCCTGCAGCCCACCAAAGCGGACCCGCGGGACGGCGAGCGTCGCAAGGAGGACTCGCGGGGAGTCCTCCTGATCCAAGGCGATCCTTACCGATCCCCGGAGCTCCTGGCCCGCCTCCAGAGCGAGCTGGAAGGATTTCGGGCGCGGGTGGACTCCCTGGAGGAGCTCCCGGAGGACGAGAGAGGCGCGTCGGCGCTGGACGGCCAGTGGAGGGAGCTGCAGGAGCAGCAGGAGAAGGACGCCCGGCAGCTGTCCATCGCCATCGCCCGCTGCTACGCCATGAAGAACCGGCACCAGGACGTCATGCCGTACGACCTGAACCGCGTCTTGCTGCGCTCGGGAAAGGACGACTACATCAACGCCAGCTACGTGGAGGAGCTGTCGGCGTACTGCCCGCAGATCATTGCCACGCAGGCGCCGCTCACCGGCACGGCCGCCGACTTTTGGCTGATGGTCTACGAGCAGAAGGTCTCCTTGGTGGTCGCGCTCGTGTCCGAGCAGGAAGTGGAGAAGGTAGGAGTCGTCCATCAGACTGCGGGGTGTCCAAACCTAAAAGAAACATGCTTTTATTTTGAAAGTTTAACACGGCGGCGAAAGTAGCGTAACATAAACAAATAGCGCGGCAGAGCTAGCTAGCGGAGAAGCACAGTTGAAGCAATTAGCTCCATCTTAGATTAGATAACTTTATTCTTACCTCATTTTAGATTAGATAACTTTATTCTTACCTCATCTTAGATTAGATGACTATTCTTACCTCATCTTAGATTAGATGACTTTATTCTTACCTCATTTCAGATTAGATGACTTTATTCTTACCTCATTTTAGATCAGATGACTTGATTCTTACCCTATTTTAGATTAGATGACTTTATTCTTACCTCATCTTAGATTAGATCACTTTATTCTTACCTCATCTTAGATTAGATAACTTTATTCTTACCTCATCTTAGATTAGATCACTTTACTCTTACCTCATTTTAGATTAGATCACTTTACTCTTATCTCATCTTAGATGAGATAACTTTATTCTTACCTCATCTTGGATTAGATAACTTTATTCTTACCTCATCTTAGATTAGATCACTTGATTCTTACCTCAACATTGAAGTTTCTTGTCGAGTGGTTTGGACACCCTCGCCCGTCACCGCCACGGTATGCCCAGTTGTTTTTCACGTCGCCAGGGCAAAGTGGCGCGCTACTTCCCGACGGAGCGTGGGCAGCAGCTGTCTCAGGGTCCCATCACCCTCAGCCTGAGCACACAGAAGACCACGCCCACCCACGTGGAGCGCATGATCAGCCTGCGCTACCGCGACCAGAGCCTGAAGCGCACCGTGGTCCACTTGCAGTTCACTTCCTGGCCGGAGCTGTACGAACGCCATGTTTTTTTCTGTCTATCCAGGCGAATTTCTAACAAGCCCCTTTTGACACTCGTCCGTCTCTTTGCTGTCCACCAGGGGGCTCCCCGAAAGCCAGAGCAACCTGCTGCGCTTCATCCAGGAGGTCCACGGACACTACCTGCATCAAAGACCCGCGCACACTCCCGTGGTGGTCCACTGCAGGTCAGATTACGGCGGCGAACCTTGAGGCGATTCGAATGGAGCCCAGAAATATGCTGAACTGGAACAAAAAGAGGTTTTACTTTTGAAAGAGGAAGAAGTTTTAGTACTCTTTCGATTCCAAAATAAGAGCAGTTGTCAAAGATTCAAGTGAAGATGAAAGATATATATATATAAGCATTTTTACGTTTTCAAAAAGATAGGTAATAGCTAGGTAGAACATGTCCATGTATGTAGTATCGTTGCTTTTTTGGCTCTCCTTAAACCTAAAGTCTTACCATGAAAACAGAGTTTAACATCACAAAAAGAACCGAGCGGTAAAGCCATGGCGAGTTTAGACCGACGGTGGTAATGTACCTCATCATAACGTGTCGTTCTAGCTCCGGAGTGGGTCGCACCGGCGCCTTCTGTCTGCTGTATGCGGCGGTACAGGAGCTAGAGGCCGGCAACGGCGTGGCGGACCTGCGAGACCTGGTCAGGAAGATGAGACGGCAAAGGAAGAACATGCTCCAGGAGAAGGTAGGCCAGACACCCAACCTCCAAGTACATTTACTAACCGAGGCCGGCTGGACGGCGTCAAACCACCTCACAGCTGCACCTCAAGTTCTGCTACGAGGCGCTGTTGCAGCAAGGCGAACAGGTGCTCCTCCGGCACGGCGTCCCTCCGTCGAACGCCGGCAGGAACGTGGCCGCTTCCTCCTCCAAGGTGTGTGATGAATGGGGAATGGATTTTTCTGCCATCCCATAATAATTGAAACATTGCCGTAACCACACAACCGTTTACAGACCTTCAAACTACGCTATACCAGTAGGAAAAGTCCAAATATGGCGGCGTAGCTAAGAGAAGGGTTAACTCTACGTTCTTGTTTGTTCACAGCACCAGCGCCAGGAGTCCCAGCAAGACCTGGTCCTGGGGGGCGACATCCCCATCAGCTCCATCCAGGCCACCATCGCCAAGCTCAGCGTGCGGCCCCCCAGCGCCGAGGAGGCGGAGCCCGAAGATCCGGACGAGCCCGCGTTGCCGTTTTCGCCTCCCGTCCCGGAGCCCCATCCCGCTCCGGAGCTCCCGGGTTCGCCCCCGAGCGCGCCGTCCCCTCCGCCGCCCAACGGCGTGGACGCGGGGGGATCGGCCGGTCCATCGGCCGGCCCCCAGGCGCAAGTGCAACCCCCGCCGCCGCCTTCGTCTTTGGAGCTGCTGGCCTCCCTGGCGCCCGAGGCCTTCTCCATGGAGGGCGGCGGTGGTGGGCGGGGCAAACAACGGGTGACCAAGCAGAGCTTCCTGCAGCCGGCCGAGGGGCGGGGCCTCCACGGGAGCCGGGAGTCCGAGAGCGAGGACCCCCTCAGCGGCCTGGATCCCCTGTGGAGTCTCAACAAGTCCTAAAATCTCAAACCCTGTTTGTACATATTTTAAAATGTTTGACTAATGACAAAATCAAATAAAGCGAATAAAGTGCAATGTTGCCGTATCAAAGCGCCTTTATTGGAAAATTAGTACAAAGTGTTTTTTGTTGTTTTTTTCTTTTCTTACAAAACAAGTCAATAAGTTATGTCGCTACTCGTGTTGCACCGATACCATGATTCTCTTTTTTTACTGCATATTATTTAGAATTTAAACAAATTTCCAACGGCGCTAGAAGTCCAATCCATTCGAAGGAGGAAGGACGGCAGCGGATGACCCAACATTCATTCGCCGTCAACCCTCCCGCTTCGAGAGGATTGGACGTCTACTCGTGCGTGACAAACTCCTCAAGTCGCGACCAAAGCATGGAAAGAGCTTTGTCCGCCATCTTGGAGGGGGCAATGTTTCCATTCTAGCTCATTTCACAAGCCATTTTTAAAAAACATTTGTCTCAAAACGCGTGTTATCAAGCTATTGACGCACTGGCTGTCCAATCCATTTCAAATGGGAAGGGCGGCGACGAAGAAAAGTCCTAATTTCAGTCTGGGGGCGGGGTTACCTTGCACAACACATTAACATAAGCCCGCCTTCCAATCCCTTGGCCAATGTATAACCGGGAAAAATACAAAAAAAGGTGCCCAAATAGTTTGAAGTTGTGACCAATGACCAACCAGCAAATACATTTTGACATTTTTTTGTTCCTTTTCACATTACATTTGCTCTTTTGGTCCCAAAAGTCACCACGGTTCAGTAGCCTGACATTTTACAACATCCTGTCCCCGCCACAATAAGATAAAACACACCCACACAATTTAAACTCGCACCCAGTTTAGTAAACGGCTTTCGCTTTTTTTGGGGGGGGAGGGGCCTGGACTTCGTGTGTTGGGTTTTGGAAGTATTATTAACCCTTTATAGGGCGCTGGTCATCTGCCATTGACGTGTCTAGACGTCCAATCCACTTGGATTTGCTAGACTTCCTGTTTGTTTTAATGATTTTTGGACTTCTGTCATCGTCAAAGGCGAGCAATGAGTTAAATACGATTAATTATGTGTTATTGTGGCCATAATTAGATTTTTGTTTTAACTAACATTTTATCAACACATGGTTTGATTGTTTGACTGATAGATCAAAATATTTCATAATTAAATCAATATTAGTAGTCTATCTAGTACTTAAAAATGTACCTTTGATGGCATCAAGCAAATATACAAAAAGCATTGGAGTAAGACATAAAAATAGTAATCATTAAAACTATCTAATAAATATAAAAATATAGGAAAACATTTAAAAAGCTTGTAAAATTTGTAAAAAAACCTATATTTTTAAAAAGGAGGAATTCATCCTTTTTCTATTGTTATTTTTTTAATGACTTTATTTTCATGAAATATCTCTAAATATTATCCTATTTTTTTATTTTATTGCACAATTCTCCCATTTTTGTTGTATTTTTCCCATTTTCATTCATTTAGATAAATATATATGTATGTGTACATTTATACACACATACATATGTATATATATATATATACACACATGTATGTATATGTATGTATATATATATATATATATATATACATATACATACATACATACATACACATACATATATATATATATACATATATATACATATATACATATATACATATATATATATACATGCACATATATACATATGTGACATACTAGAGTGTTTGATTTATTAGTGTGACATGCTAGAGTGTTTGATTTATTAACGATTGCATGTAAAGAAGCTATGACGAGTTTGGATTGAATGTGTGTATCGGTGTTCGATTGGTGATCCTTGGATCCACATGGAAAGTGTGGGGCATGTTAAAGTAGATCGGTATTCGATTATTGATGTCTTAGCAAATAGCTTGAAGCACGGGAGGTGTGGTGAATCATTACAGTAAAAGTTTGGATTGAAGTAACAACTACATCTTGCTGTTCTGATTATTTCCCCCTGTGTCTCAAGGTATGCTGTTTGTTGTAAAGGCTGTTTGAGGTTGGGGTTTGTAATATACACTGTTTAGCGTGTGAGAAAAGAGATAATGGTTATTAATGTTTATTTACTTTTGAATTACGGGCGTGAATGTGAGAGTCTCGGGGCACGCACATGGAATAGCATTTAGCACGCTACCTTCGGCCACCATTATCGTTGACAGTGCCTATAACGGTCATAGAAAGGATGTTATATTGTTGATATTGCATTGTTTGCCCTGTTGAATAATAGTAGGACTACTGGAAGTTGTAATGGGAAAAGATATGACAAGTTATGACCGTGTGTTGAACGAGTGTGTGTGTGCATTGTGTTTTGGGTTCTAAAGTGTTGAATATATATATATTTATATATATAGGTGTAATTGTACATTGGGTTTTGGGTTCTAACGTGTTGATAATGTATATATATATGGGTTTAATTGTATGTTATGGGTTTTTGTGTTAATTGATTACAGTAAAAGTTTGGATTGAACTAACAACAACATCTCGCTGTTCTGATTATTTCCCCCTGTGTGTCAAGATCGAATGCAGGGTGTAACACATACACATACTCGTACTTTAATTCATATTATTTTCATGTACTGGCCCCAATGCTTTTGGATTAATTTTTTTTTTAAATGTCAGTTCAGGGCTAACGGCTAACGGCTATTATTACTACTTAATATAAGAGAGAAAAGGGTTTCCTTGCCCTATAAAGGGTTAATTTGCAGCAGGCTTTCCTAAGTCCTAAGCACCTTTCCTTGGGAAATCCGTAAACCAAAGCGTGTCGTAAACAATTCCACCACGTTCGTCTGGCGTTCCTCAACAAACAGACATACCTCCAATAAATAAGGGGCGGCGGCCACTTCCTTTCCCGCCTCCTTCACAGTCAGTCGAGTTTCTCCAGGACCGACGGCACGAAGACCAGGCTGAGTTCGCTGCCAAAGTCGCAGACGATGGCGGCGTTGTTGAGCACCAGCAGCTGCCGGACGCCCTGACCGTCGCTGCTGGGACCCAAGTAGACGGTCTGGATCAGGTCCCCGTAGTTGAGGTCCCAGAAGGAGACGCAGCCCAGGCCGCCCGTCACCAGCAGGGAGTCGGAAATCACCCCCAGGCTGGAACCGCAGCCGGCCTCCTGCCAAACGTCCATCTCGTCAGTGCCGCTTGGACATTTATGTATTTTTAAAAAAACTTATTAAGATTATTTGGTGAAAAATTCACTAACCTGCAAGCTATCCGGCAATTTCTTACCCCTAAATTTTGGGGGGTTTATTTCATTATGTATAAAAACACATCTATCTACAGTGGTGCCTCTACTTACAAATGCTTCTACAGACGTAAATTTCAAGTTACAAAACAAAACCCTCCGATATGCAAATGACTGTTCCAAAATACGGGGAAAAAATCCCCCAAAACGTCAATACATTGCCTTGTAGGAGTTTATTTTATTTTGAAATTGTCACAGGAGCACTGCGTCCCGCTTGACAATCTCCTTGCACTCTGCTGGCCTTCCATTGGCTCTCTCCCAACAACTTTTTTTCCCCAATTATAGTTAGAGCAAATGTGTTCTTAATTTAAAATAACTGGTGCGAACTATATAAAGTTATCCATCCGTGACTGATATTGCTAATTGCTAAATTATTTTGAATTCCTCATTTGAAATTAATGTGTTTATATGTTGGTGTGCTAACCTTAGCTTCCTCCTTACACTTATGCACCTGCACGAATGCATTATTTTTAATATGTTCATATATCATATCTCTCCTTTTGTGTGTTTCTCACATTTTTCTTTTTTTGGGCTGCAAATTAGAGAATTTGCATACCAAGGTTCATTTCGTAAGTAGAGGTAGGGCTACCTCTACTTACAAAATGTGTGTATTACGATGCCTGTGGAGCACCATTTGCTGGTTAAAGAGTGCATTACACTAACAGGCCCATCACCATCCTGATAATAGGCGTTAAATGACAAATCCAAAGTACTACGTCAAAGTACTATAGAGGAAAAATACTGTAGACTGACCTGCTGTATGAGGTATAATTTGATCCCGGTGCTTCGGTCCCAGGCGCAAATGAGGTCGTCCAAACCCGAGCTGATGACGCAAAGCGGCGTGCACACCAGCGAGGTGACGTCGCCGCGGTGGCCGTCCACGCGGCTGACGCGGTTGCCCGTCAGGACGTCCCACAGGCAGATGGCGCCGTCCTGGGCCCCGCTCGCCAGGACCATGGTCTGAGGGACGCAAAAAGCAGATTAGATCGGTTTCCTGACAGAGTTCAGAACTGATTTGGATAATTTGGTTTTTAAGAGCCACGTGAAGAGTTACCTTATGGATTGTGTCAAGGTTTCCTGCCAAAGCAGGAGCTAACAATGCTATTTTGGCTAGCTTGCTAGGAAAAAAAAAATCTAAAATTACCATTATCTTAAATTATGCTAGGCTATAAAGGATTTTTTTTTTAAACTTTACCGGGCTGAAATAAAAAAATATATAATTTTTTACACTTATAAGAAAATAACTCCCACAAAGAAGTTTACTCAGTAATTTAGATTTTCAATTTGGGCATGCTTGCTGGGAAAAACATCTAAAATTACCATTAGCTTAAGTTATGCTAGGCTATAATGGATTTAAAAAAAAAACTTTACCGGGCTGAAATAAAAAAATGTATAATTTTTTACACTTATAAGAAAATAACTCCCACAAAGATCTTAGTTTACTCAGTAATTTAGATTTTAAATTTGGGCATGCAAAAAAAAAAAAAACTAAAAAAAATTTTGGGGGAAAAAATCACCATTATGGTGATTAGAAAAAAATAATAAATTGTCCCAAAGTTAACAGGAAATGACCTTTGTAATGCCCAAAACCTACAGGAAGTGATCCAAAATAAATAGGAAATGTAGTACCCTGAAACTAAGAGGAACTTCTTTGAATTTGCACTCAACAACGGAACAAGTAAGTTTAAGAGCCCGAGCGTGGAAGAAAGAGGAAGTGACCTCATCGATGTAGACGGCGGTGATGCCGGCGGCGTGTCCCTGCAGCGTGAACAGGCAGCACGAGTCTTCCAGTCGATAAATCTGCGTGAGGGCAGCGGGCAAAAGGTTGGGGAGGTTCCTAAGGTGGCCCCAGGCCAAGCCCCGCCCCAGACTCCGCCTCCCTTCCTAACTCACCCGCACGGTTTGGTCGTGGCTGCCCGTCACCACCCTGCCGGCGGCGGCCTTCAGAACGGTGATGGGCTTCTGGTGGGCGCACTGCACCGAGCGCGTCAGCTGGCAGCTGATGGCGTCTTCGCTGCTGTAGCAGGGCGACAAAGGGACGCCGCCTCCGGCCCCGCCTCCGCCCGGGGCACCTGAAAGAAAAGGGACGCGCCGTTTTTGACTCATTTCAACATTCACCAGCATAAAATAAATTTGTCGAGCTCACGTCAAATCCACTTGAAAATGACATGAAATGAAATGCTAATTACAGTAATCCCTCGATTATGGCGAATTCACTACTTAGCGATTATTTTCCGCTATTAATTGTTAAAATAAAAAAAAAGTTAATAAAAATGTGAAAATAAGCATTCTGTTCCCCCAAACCACAGGTGTCAAAGTGGCGGCCCGGGGGCCAAATCTGGCCCGCCGCATCATTTTGTGCGGCCCGAAAAAGTCAATCACGAGTGCCGATTTTCTGTTCTGGAATCAAAATCAGATTATAGATGTATATTATATGTCCTGATTTTCCCCTTTTTAAATCAATCATTGCAATTTTTTGAATCCAATTTGTTTTCTTTTTGTGTTTTTAGCATTTCGTAAAATCGAAAAATAAGTATATACAAATATTTTCTGTTTTTTCCACTTTAATATTGCACATAAAATGTTTTGTTTCCTTTTGAAATGAAAAACAAATGTTTAAAAGATGTTTTCTCTTACTTTTTAAGTCTTTTGATCCAGTTCTAAAAAAAAAAATTAAACATTTGAAAATCTAAATATTATATCTAAAATGGCCCGTCTCACATGAAATGGACTGGGAACCAAACCCGAGTTTGTCACCCTTGCCCCAAATGGTCTGACCTCGGTACTGAAGCAGATCCACGCTGAAGAAGTCCAGAGAGCCGTCGAGACGCGCCGCCACGATTCTGTCAAAGATGGCCGACGCGTCAGTTGGCGCCGTTTTGGCAATCAAAATTAGCCAACGCACCTGTTGCTGAGGAAGGCCAACGCGGTGATGCCGGACACCCCGGCGGCCTCGCCGCTGCTGCACCGCAAGCGTCCGTCCGTGGCGTCCCACAGCTACGTACAAAACGGCGCCAAACGCGGGGTCAATCGGCGAAATCCGCCCCGCCCCAAAAGGCGGCCCCGGTCCAATACCCACCTCCAGTTTTCCGTTGCTGCGCCCGGCGACGATGAGGTTCCCCCTGAGCTCCAGCGCCCAGACCGAGCCCCCGTCCGAACCGGGCGCCACGGCCTCGCGGGCGTCCCAGAAGCCTGGCCGGCTTCGGGGCGCGGCACCGGCCGGCGGAGAAGGCGAGGGGGAGAAGATCCCGCAGGGCGAGGGCGGCTTGTGCGCCGTGTAGGCGTTGGCCACCACCTCGCCGTAGTTGAAACCCTCCCGGGCGGGCCGGGCGGCGTGGGCGCAGGACGGCGCCGAGGCGAAGTTGGTTTCGATGAGCGACGTCAGGTCCGGTTGGTCTTTGAAGAGGGGCCGGCGGCTGGGGGCCACGCGCCGCCTCACTTGGTAGGATTCGTCCTCGGAGGGGCTGTCGCCACTCAACGAGCCGTCCGGGTCCTGCCGGTTGACCCGGCCGCTGCCGCCGCCGCTGCTGTTTCGCCTAAGCCTGCAGGGGGCGCAAGAGCGGATCGTCAGGGTGGAAACAGATCCCAGATTAATCGGATCGACAGACTTGGCAGGTCTGTGAGTTTTTGCCACATTTGATTCAAGATACAGTTTACATCACATGTGTCAAAAAGGCGTCCCGGGGGCCAAATCTGGCCCGCCACATCATTTTGTGTGGGCCGGTAAAGTAAATGATGAGTTCAGACATCATTTTTTTGCGACAAATATGGCATATATGCAAGAAAGTACGGTAAATTGGCGTGCATACCCGTGCTTGGGGATGACGGTCAGGCAATCTCCCGTCTGAGCGTCCCAAACGCGAATCTGTCCCGCGAGGCAGCAGCTGGCCAGCAGCATCCCGTCGCTCGCCAGGCATTCGATGTCCTGACAGATGGAAAAAAAAAAAATGTCACCGTGGACCAATACTATGTTTTGGCTTCAATATTAGCCGAGCGCTAATCAGTTCGTACGGTAAAATACCACCATTAGATATCATTCAGAGTGGTTTCTGTTTAAATTCTGCCTACTCGACTGAAAAACGTTTATTTGTTGCCATCCTCCTGCTCCAATTCCAATTCCAATTCCTATTAATATTCCTATTCCTATTCCAATTCCAATTCCAATTCCAATTCCAATTCCAATTCCAATTCCAATTCCAATTCCAATTCCAATTCCAATTCCAATTCCAATTCATATTGGCCAGAGAATAAACTCGTCTTTTGTTTTAACTTGTCCGCCATTGACGTCAATCCATTCCAAGTGGGAGGCTAGTTAGCGAATAAACGAACATCTACTGGTAATCAACTCATTTGAATTCACCGATGAAGGATTAAAAGATCTTTCACGGCCTCCGGTCGGCCATGTTGGTAGGGTCCACGTTCCCATCAAAGTCGGGGCATTGACGTCCAATTAAAAAACGGTTCCCTGCCCACCTCCCACCTCAAATGGATCGGACGCGTGACGCAAATACACGGCCAAAAGCTCACTGGACGCCACCCAATTGGCATCTCGACCTCTTTTACGCCGGCGCGCGTCGCCGACGGCCATCTTTGTCGGGGGGCGACCAAACCATCGGGACACGGTTGCTTCAAAACATTGGACGGCGCCACGAGAGAAACGCCAAGGGTTCCCACCATGCCGTGTCCCCGCAGCAGCAGCGGCGAGATCTCGCTGACGGGCGGAAAGTATCCGTAGCCGTCGCAGGGCCGATCCACCCGGCGCCGCCGCCCGGCGTTCTGCCCGTAGTTCCGCGGGCACAGGAGTCGGTAGAGACACAGGAGAAGCAGGACCAGCAGGACGCCGGCCGCCAGACCCAGAGCGCCTACCCTGTACGGACGGACGGACGGACGGTTCAATTCCCCGTCTATCGTGTTGACAACGAGACGCATCTCGGCTGGGCTACTCACTTGTAAAGCGTCAGGTCGGTCTGGAGATCCGCCGCCACCTTGGGAAGGGGGAGCAGGGGGACCTTGGTGTCCTGGGGGTGGCGCCCCTCGATGGCCTCCTGGGGGCTCAGGTGAATGGTGACGGGAATTACGGGCAAGATGCTGATGTACCTAAAAAGTACAAGTCCATTTATGCTGACTATCCACTGGTTTTCATTAATTGGACATGGGAAAAAAAATGAAGTTTTCATTGTACAGTAATACCTCGACATACGAGTGCCCGGACATACGAGCAATTTGAGATAAGAGTAACATTTTGAGCAAATATTTATCTTGAGATACGAGACAAATTTTCATATACCATATTTTCACGACTATAAGGCGCACTTAAGTCTTAAATGTTCTCCAAAATAGACAGGGCACCTTATAATCCAGTGTGCTTTATATATGGACCAATACTAAAATAGTTATCACCATAAAATCAAATAAATCAGTGGATAGGGTACACCATCCTCTCCAGCTCTCACAACTACAGCAAGCAGCCCCCAACTCTACTATTTTTCCCGTAGAAAAAGTACTGCGCAGTGACTGCTGGGATATATAGTTTTTTGTCAATACACCCAGTATGAATTACTAAGTACTAATTTGGTGCTCGCCGTCATTCCGACTGGATTTACATAAGAACTCCTGCCGCTAGATGTTGGCGTGGACATCGACATCAACACAGCTTTACGAAGGGTGGCAGGCAGCGCCGGGCTAGTTACACTAGCTACTAGCTAGCTACTATTTGCGAATGGATTGTGGCCACCTGGACGAACGTATTAAACTCAGCGTTTTCGATGGACAATTGTTCAATTGGGACACAGAAAATGAGGACTTTGATGGATTTGTGGGTGATGATGACGTGAGTACATTGTAAAATGGCTAAATAAAGTACAACCGAACTTAGTTTTGCTTCCATTGCCCTTTTAAAAACGTGTTTTTAGCGCGTGTCCGTATGTTTAAGCTGGTGTATTGTTTTGCCATGCCTGACTGCGTCTTTAAAAACGGTGCGTCCTTTGTGTGTGTCAAATACAGAAATAGCACTCGTTACTGACACTGCGCCTTTAAATGCGAGGCGCCATATAGTCGTGAAAATACGGTTCGAGCATACAGAGGCTGCTAATGAGAACCGTGGACACAGTCTTTCTGGTCGCAACTCCCTCGTGTAATGTCTCTACGAGTACTGGGCGGAGCGTTGCATTTTTTCAGTGTTTTTTTCCCGTTAGTTAGCGCGAATGGCGGAGCTTGATCGCTAATACAAGAGGAGTGTATACAACTTCTCGTTGGCAAGTGGTCATGCGTTTTTTCTGGGGGAATTTTTGTTAATAAATTTTTTTGTAAGTTCATAAAAATATGAAAATAGGAAAAATATTTTATTTTATGTATTTATTTTTTAATAGGGGTGACCCTACTTTGCGGTTTTTCGTTTATTGCGGCCATGTCTGGTCTAGATTAACCGCGATAATCGAGTGTAAACATTTTTAGGACTTCTAATTTACGTGTGTACTTTATGGTGATGCTTTAAATTTCATTATAATTGTATAATGTCAACAAAGGCATTCAATTCAATTAAAAATGTTAGCATGCAAATGTTAGTACTCACTTCTTGGCCAAAGTGATGTTGTAGTAGCTGAAGAGCGAAGGCCAGTGCCTGAAGGAAAGTCTCCTCCATCCTTCCTCGTCTTCTGGACCCCAGGTGATCTGGGGTCCCGCCGGCGGGGCTCGGGGCCCCGCTTTAGCACCGGGGCGGCCCCGCCCTCGTTCCTCGGGCAAGGGCGTCGGGTCCGGCGTCGAGCGCTCCGCGAGGGTGTCGCTGGGGTCTTCCCCGCGGACGACGGCCCCGCCTTCCGGGTCGGGGTTCGTGCCCACGCCGCCGTCCTCTCCCAGGGGACTCTGCTCCGACACCTGCGCGGCCAGGTAAGTGCGCACGCCGGCCGGGTCGGTGTAGACCAGAATGCCGATCCAGATCACCGTGCTGACCTGCAAAAGCAAATGGCAAGAATGAGGGTGAGGAAGCCACACCTGGAATGCTGGCGCTCACAAACTATAGTTGCATTTCCACGACAGTTTTTCACAATAAACGTCATTCAATTTAACTCATTGCCTGCCACTGACAGTGACTGGATGAGGAAGTCACGATGGAAGGACCTCAATCTAACAGTGCCGGTTAAAAATGAAGAAATAAATAAAAATGAAAGTATAAAGTGACCTGACTGCCAGCCATAGAAAATATAATAGTGCGAAGAAAACTTTTTAAAGGGTCATTTTTTTTTGTAAAGTTGAGTTGCGCCATTTTGGGTCACTTCCTATTCATTTTAGGGAAACTCAGAAAATTCATTCATTTTCCGAACCGCTTATCCTCACAAGGGGGTGCTGGAGCCTGTCCCAGCCAACTACAGCGACCAGACGGGGGACATCCGAAATGGGTGGCCGGCCAATCGCAAGGCACGAGGAGACAAACAACCAATCAGTCACGGCTAAAGACAAATTAGCATTCAATTAGCCTAGCGTGCATGTTTTGGGGACGTGGGGGGGGGGGGGGGGGGGAGCGGAGCACCCAGAGAAAACCCACGCACACCCGGGGAGAATGTCCAAACTCCACACTACGGGGAGGACCCACCTGGAATCGAACGCGCGACCCCAGAACAGTGAGGCCGGCTCTTTTTTACCATTATAATCCGCTGAGCCAATTGCAAGGCATGAGGAGACAAACAGCCAATCAGTCACGGCTAAAGACAATTTAGCATCCAATTAGCCTAGCGTGCGTGTTTTTGGGACGTGGGGGAAAAGCGGAGCACCCAGAGAAAACCCACGCACGCCGGGGGAGAATGTCCAAACTCCACACTACGGGGAGGACTGTGGAATATGGAATGTATTTCTCTTGTATACTTATTTTGTATTCTTAGCATTAGCATCTAGAATAGAATTTTAGTGACACCTACTGGTCAAGGTCTGTCATCACTTTGTATATAGCGCCTACCCTTGTTGTTCCCGCCTAAAGTTTGTCTCCGCCTACCTTGAATAAAAGTGCTAGCGGTCCACTTTTCGGATGTGTGTTTGGCAAAGCAGAGCTACCAGATCGACGTGGGCTGTCCGTTCCCCCCCTTTTCGGAAGGGTGGGGGCGAACAAGAGACAAAGAAGCTAGCGAGCCGCGACAGTCGTGGAAAGCAGCCTGCCACTCGACCATTCAGAGAAGGCCGACAGAGTCTAAAACTATTACATGCTTGGTGCCGCCTCTGCTTGAAGATTAGTTTGATGTTGGGGATTTAGCCCTCACATGGACCCACCTGGAATCGAACCCACGACCCCAGAACCGCGAGGCCGGTTCTTTTTTTTACCATTATAATCCGCTGAGCCAGGCGCGTACGAGCCCAGAAGTAGAAGAGTCGCAGCCTTTTGGGGGGTCTCAGGTTCCTGCCGGTGGTCTGCAGGGTGATGGTGTGAGGGAGGGGCCGCGGAGGAGGTCGCGGCGCCCTGGCGCGCATGAGCGCCGGCGGCTTGGCCCCGTCCAGGCCGTCGTCCGTCCGCATGTGCCCGTGGAGGTCCACCAGCTGCGGAGATTCGGACAGCGGTTAGCGGGAATGGGCGCCGCCCGGACGTCTTCCCGGCCACGCCCACGTACCTCCATGCGGCGGATGTCGATGGACAGCACGGTGGTGAAGAAGAACATCTGCAGGAAGAAGTCCGACAGCAGGCCCACCACGGCGAACAGGCAGAACTCCTGAGGAGGTGGACGTCAAACACGTTGGGGAATAATCCGAGGGGCGGAGCCAAACGATCGGCGGAGGCCGCAAACCTGGATGGCCGGCACCAGGGTGAAGTAGCCGATGAGGATGATGCACAGCTCGGTGGCCACGTTCTTCATGATGGACCAGCTTTCGTTACTCAAGCCTGAAAAGGCAACTTACAAATTATTTGGAAGTAAAATGAGCGTATCGGCCGCAATTTGTGCGCAAATAAGCCATATCTTTCATTTAGTCGTCATTTTTTAAGCGACAAATACGGCTTATATGCGAGAAAATACGGTAATGAGTTGCAGAACCATTTTAGGAGATATGAAATAAATATATATCATATTTAAGCTTGAAATAAAATTTATTTTGACCTTGAGCGCCAATATCGCACTTTAACCTCATTTGATAGCCTGTATTCGAGTTTATATGATTTTTTTTTTAACAAAAAACAAATCTAAAAAATGTTTGTGGCGTTGCTAAAATAACTAGCTGACGGAGCTTTTTAGCCCAAAAACATTTTAGGAGATATGAAATAAATATTTAACAGATTTATGCTTGAAATTGAATTATTATTTATTATAGAATAGTATTTATTATAATTATTATTTAATAATTATTATTATTTTGACCATGAGCACCAACATCGCACTTTAACCTCATTTGATAGCCTGTATTTCTTTTCTTACTTGATATAAAGGAGTTTATATGAAAAAATGTTAACCAAAAAAATCTAAAAATGGTTTGTGGCGTTGTTAAATAAGATAGCTGATGGAGCTCTTTAGCCATAAAGCTCATTTATTTGCCTGATAGCTGTACCGGCCGCAATTTGTGCGCATATAAGCCGCACCCTTGATTCAGTCGTCATTTTTTTTTGCGACAAATACGGCTTATATGCGAGAAAATACAGTAATGCGTTGCAGAATCATTTTAGGAGATATGAAATAAATATTTATGCTTGAAATAAAATTTATTTCGACCATGAGCGCCAACATCGCACTTTTTTTGAAGCGACAAATACCGCTTATATGTGAGAAAATACGGTAGATCACGTGTGTCAAAGTGGTGGCCCGGGGGCCAAATCTGGCCCACCACATCATTTTGTGCGGCCCGGGAAAGTCAATCATGAGTGCCGACTTTCTGTTTTAGGATCAAATTCAAATGAAGAGTATAGATGTATATTAAATTTCCTGATTTTCCCCCTTTTAAATCAATCAGTCATTTTTTCATCCATTTTTTTCTGTTTTTAGTTAGTTCAAAAATCATTTTGTAAAATCTAAAAATATATTCAAAAAGCTAATATAAACATTTTTTTAGATTTATAAAAAACTGAATATTCAGGGCTTTTAATCTAGTTATTTAAATCCATTTATAAAAAAAATATATCTAAATATTATATCTAAAATGGTCCGGCCCACATGAAATCAAGTTGACGTTAAAGCGGCCCGCGAAGCAACCCGAGTCTGACAATCTTGCGGTAGATGTAGAAAAAAAACGTAGCCGTACCCTGAGCAATACGAATCTTAACCTCCAGGTCAACGGGCGTGGACACCACGGACTGAGTGAGGACCAGGACGTTCTCCACGCCGATCACCACCACCAGGTACGGGAAGATCTCCCTGTCAGGACAGAAGAAGAAACTTCCTTTCAAAAAGAAAAAAAATAATGCTAACTTTCACTCCAAGCAAAACTAGCCAGCCGGCGCTAACTTTTTTTCGAAACGCTTATTGAGCGATTACGTGGTTACGTGTTTGACTTGGCAGGAAGTCATCTCGGGAAGATAAGGAAGTGTGTGCGCAAACACACACAACACACACAGACGCACACACGCTATCGCTATTTGCGCTATTTGGGCCAATGGCGGACCGGCGTGTCAGACGGTGGGTCTGTGATTGTCGGGGAAAGCCCGTCACGCCACGGCGTCCGCTTCGGAGAAGCCCTCACGCGATTGGGTGGAGCGGCGGCGGCGATTCGAGCGCGCCAATGATTTGACAACGGGTAAATATTGACGCAAATCGCTGGAAGCGGGACGCTGATAAGCCTTCGCCGTGTGTGTGTGTGAGTTTACGTACCCTCCGTTGAGAGTAGGCGTGAGGCCAAAGAGCGTGCACAGGCCCACTGACATGAGAAGCGAGCTCAGCACGGTGACCACGGCGGCCAGGGCCAGACCCCATTTGGACTTCACCATGTCGATCTTACCTGTGCGGAATGGGGAGGGGCGGGGACAAAAAGAAGTCAGAATACAACTTGTTGAAAATTGTATTTCTACTGAAATGCATGGGAGTTATTTTGTGCTAATGCTAACTTTTGGGTCCATTTTCATGGGGCGGGGCAAAAAGTCAAGATACAACTTGTTGAAAATAGTGTTTCTATAGAAAATGAATGGGAATTATTTCGTGCTAGTGCTAACTTCTGGGTCCGATTTTATTGGGGCAGGGCAAAAAGTCAAGATACAACTTGAAAACTATTTCTACAGAAAATGCATAGGAATTATTTCGTGTCAGTCCTAACTTTTTGGTCATTTTTTGGGGGAAAAAAAGTCAAGATGTAACTTGATAATAGCATTTCTACAGAAAATGCATGGGAATTATTTCATGCAAGTGCTAACTTTTGGGTCCATTTTTCTATGGTGGAGGCAAAAAGTTAAGATACAAATTGAAAATAGTCAATGTAAAAAAAATTTAAAAAATTAATGTGTTAAAAAGTCAACATACAACTTAAAATTAGCTTTTCTACAGGAAATGCAGGGGTATTATTTTGTGCCAATGCTTTTTGGGGGGTGAAAAAGTAAGGGTATAACTTGAAAATAGCATTTCTACAGAAAATGCATGGAATTAATTTCATATACGGGTCTGACGTAAACATTAGTAGCAAAATCTGACAAAAAGCCTACTTCACGTCAATCTGCGAAATGTAGCTTTTCTCCCAAACTAGAACATGTTCTACTAACACGTTCCTCTTCAAACATGACCCGAGTGAATCCGCTTCATTTGGCGCGTTTGGTGCATTTGGCCCGCCGCTAGGTCAGCCAAGCGCGGGAGATTATCCTTCCCGGAAAAAGCCGGCCGCCCAAAACGGGTCTTAAAAAGGCGGCGGGGCGCCAGAAAAGGGAGGAGCCAACCAAACACTGACGTGTGGAGAAGTAGATGTAGGCGAAGAGGATGATGTAGGTGGTGACCAGGGGGATGAGTTCGGCCACGGCGAGCTCCTCCTTGAAGTGGACGTGGACCATGCGCTCGTTCTTCAGGCTGCAGTTGCTGGATGGGTGGAGCTGCTTCAGGCGAGTGCGGAGGCTTCCCAGGAACCTAAACGCACCGCACACAGATTTTTATTGGGGTTGGAGTGAGTTGCGTGTGGGCCCAAAGTGTAAATAAACGCGGCTAATGTCATGATTCATAGGGATGTCCCGATCGTCCAATTGGGTCCCTCGGATATATGCATACGTACATGTATACGGTGGTACCTCTACTTACAAATGATTCTACCTACAAACATTTCAGGTTACAAACAAAACCCTCTGATAGGCAAAATGACTGTTCCAATATACGACATTTAAAAAAAAAAACAGCATTCAATGCCTGTATCCGTTATTTTATTTTGAAATTGTGGCGGTACCCTTGCGTTCTGCTTGACAGTTTCCCTCCACTGGCTTCCCATTGGCTGTCTCCCAACAACTCTCCACAATCTGGAGCCTATCCCATCTTATTAAAGGCACCAACCCTGAATTGGTGATTAGTCAACCACAGTAATTTGATCATTTAGTAATTAAATACTCCTTTGAGAAAAATCCCAGTTGAGAAACAAGTTCTGGAGTCAATTAAGTTTGTAAGTAGAGGTACCACTAGACGAGACACATCCATATACATCAAAATATTGAAAATTGATTGGACACGTCGATCGGTAGTCAAATTGGATTGGAGATCTATGGCCGTAGTCGGTAGTTGATACCACTTAAAGTGAAAGAATTGATGGGGGACATCCCTATTGGAAGGCTAGATGTATTTTAAGAGAAACTGACTTGGCATCGTAGCTGGAGAGCACCATGCTGATGGTGTACGTCACCACCTTCTTCTTGTTGTAGTGGCTCACGCCCGTCAGCTTCCCCGGGACTCCAAATAGAAGGTCTGGAATACAAAGGCAACCCCAAATAAATCCTTTTTTCTTGGAATTCTCATTGGGTTATCTTTCAAGGAAAGACAGTCAATATAAATATCAATATCAATACCCCAAAAATTGAAAAATAAATCCGCATTTTTTTCAACCTCCAAAAATTCAATATATTTTTAAAAAATAGCATTTTTGAAAATCAAAAAACAGAAAAATCAACCAAATATTTCCCAGTTTCCATTTTTATTTTTGAATGTTAATTAAAAAATATATATATTTATTTTGATGTCGATATCAATATATATATATATATATATATATATATATATATATATATATATATATATATATATATATATATATATATATATATATATATATATAAATTAACATTCAAAAATAAAAATGGAAACTGGGAAATATTTGGTTGATTTTTCTGTTTTTTGATTTTCAAAAATGCTATTTTTTAAAAATATATTAAATTTTTGGAGGTTGAAAAAAATGTGGATTTATTTTTCAATTTTGGGGGGAGATATTCTCTAAACATTTTCTATGTCATGTCTGTCATTATAAAGCATCAGGTTCTCATCAAAATAGACTTATTTCTTTTGTAAAATTGAATAATTTGATATTTTGTATTTACATTCACTTCCGTATGATATTGACCCTAATCATGTGCTTTTAATTGATAGAGTATCTCAAAAATAGCACGTGGCTTTGATGTTTTTTTCTTCAGATTTTGCCTTCAAAGTAACACATTTCTACTTCCTATTAAAACCATGAACATGGAGTTGAACATTGGGAATCCGGGGGCGGCTTATACGCGAGAAATTGTCCAATTCAACCATTTTAAGGCAAATTGAAGTCACCTCTGAGCGTGGCGGAAGTGTGCAGTCCCTTGGGCTCGTGCTTCTGGATGCTCTTCAACGGGTCGGGGTCGGCGTCGAAGACTTCCCGTTGGTTCTGCCAATAGTTGCCGGGCGACACCATCAGGCAGCCGTGCTCCGGCAGCACCGGGCGCATCCGCCGCAGGCCGGGCGACAAGTCCGCCACCCTCAGACACAGCGACTCCAGACTGCGGAGGCCCGAAGCGCTAAGGATCGGGGTTTAAAGAATACAAAAATTCAATGAAAACATCTCCAGTTAGGCGCCGCCCCCCCTCCACTCACCCGTCGGCCTGGACGTGGTTGCGGATGTCGTCCAGCAGGGCGAAGACTCGCCCCAGCGGCGAGCGAAAGACGTCCACCGGCACCAGGCTGTTGTCCCACGGCGACACGGCCGCCTTCACCAACACTTGCTGGATGTACGCCACTGGGGGTCCTTGGTACTAGCGAGGTTAGAGGTCATTTAATTAGAAAAATGGGGGGAGCGATATATGGGGCCCGTTCCGGATTGAACCGGTGATGCCCCCGAAAAAAAATATATACTGTAGGTTCTCAACCAACAACCTCAATTGGTACCAGACGATTGTTTTCAAGTTGAATTGTTCCTAAGTACCAAAAAAAACAAAAATGAACAAGGGCAACCTGGCGGGTGAGTGGTTAGCGCGTTAGCCTAGCAGTTCTGGAATCCCAGGTTCGATCCCAGGTCGGTCCCCCTTTGTGGAGTTTGCATGTTCTACCCAGGCTTGCGTGGGTTTTCTCCGGGTATTCTGGTTTCCTCCCACATCCCAAAAAGATGCTTGCTAGGCTAATTTAGCACTCTAAATTGCCCCTAGCTAGGAATGATTGTTGTCCGTCTCATCGTGCCCTGCTATTGGTTGGCCACCGATTCAAGCCTCGGCTGGGATAGGCTACGGCACACCCCTGCGATTCTTGTGAAGATAAGCGCTTCAAAAATATGAATGAATGATAATAACTTGTATTGGACATTTTTGCATTTTCGAGTTGAGAATCAATATCACTGAGAGTTGAATTGAATGGGCCCGCCAGGCTTATAAAGCAGAGTTGAAAACCCTGTGACCCTTGTGAGGATAACCGCTTCAGAAAAATGATGGACTAATAACTGCCAAAGGAAAATTTTAGGCATGTCCAAGTTGAGAAACAATATCATGTAATGGACCTGGTTGAATTGAACGGGCCCGCCGGGCTTATAAAACAGGGTTTAAAAACCCCGATAGGTCAGAGTAAAAGTTAGAAAATGAAGCAAAAGATACCCAGTCTGGCCGTTCCCCGAGTTCTCCGTGAAGTTCTTGTGTGGGAACGCTGTAGTCCCGCACATTGGTGGCGAACTCGACGGGACCCGTTCCGGGCAAGGGAAGCCTCAGTAGCGGGTAGCTGCCCAAGAGAAAGAGAGAGAGGAGGTCAATGCTATACGATACATCGCGCTAAAGTACTTGATTTTTCCCAGCTCCACTGAACGCACCAGCAGGTGAGGATGCTGACTGAGGTGAAGAGGATGATGGGAACCGGGTAGGTGGCGCACAACAGGCCGTGGCGGTAGAAGGCCGCCGAGATCTTCTCCCTCAGCTGCTCGCGCAGCATGGCGGCGGCGGCGGCGGGCGCCGTCAACTCCCGGCCATCCGAGGGGGCGGGGCGGCCGCCGGGCAGACGCCGCGGGACATTAAAGGTCCTGCGCCAGAGAAATACAATGTAATATAAGCCGTAGTTGTAAGTTAAAAAAAAGAAGAAAAAAGACTTGCTATACTCCTTTTCGCCAGTAGATGTCAGCAAAGTAACATTTGGTATTTATTGGTTATTTTCTGTTTTGCAGTAAGAAAACAATCATTACTGGATGAATGACTAACTTTTTTTATGATATTGACCCTAATCATGTGCTTCGGATTCATACAGTATCTCACAAATACCATGTAATTTTTTTTAAAGATTTTACCTTCAAAGTAACACATTTGTTCTTCCGTTTAAAACCATGAATATGGACATGAATATTGTGAATCAGGGGGCGACTTATATGTGAGAAATTGTAAAATTCAGCCATTTTAGGGCAAATTTAATGGTGTGGCTTATACGCAGGTGCGGCTTATATGCGAGTATAAGTGCTCTTTCCTACTTAAGAGTATCAGCATGGATTTTTACATTTATATGAACTTTAAAATGTTGTTTTATTTATTTTTTAATAATTAATAGCGGGGGGGAAATCGCAAAGTAGTGAATTTGTGATAAGTGAGGACGCGATATTCGAGGGAGTACTGTAGTCACTTTCTATTCATTTGAGCCCAATTCCAGGTCACTTCCTATACACATGGAAAGGTCGCTGGCATTCAAAACAGACGAAACGTCCATCGTCGTGAGCGGCCCGTTTCGATTTCAGGTGAGCAAGCGCCTTGTTATTAATAGCGTCGCAGTAAACAAGGCAGCCGCCACAATGGCCTCCCTTGAGGCGTGTATTTGCTCAGCGTGCGTGCGTGCGTGCGTGGGGCACGGCGTGCTCGCGACCGCATTCCTGATGAGACAAAAGAGCGTGAGAATGAACTTTCATCGCCGGCGCCACTTTGAGGGCCCGCTGAGTTTTCTCGTGGTTCAAAGTGCCTTCGCCGCTTACGCTAACAACGTGGCGGCCACCGGAGAAGAGTTTGTTTACATCATCGACCCGGGCCGGGATGCTAATATTGTTTTTCTGGACGTTGTTGCTACGAGATAGCGCTAGCTTGGCGGCAAGTGAAAAATATTTTATGGAACGGGCATGCTAAAGTTAGCAACACGAAGAAAGATAGATGACATTGTTATACAAACATGAAAAAATTAAAAACAGGGCTGTTGATTTAAAATATTACAGATTTTTCTTTCTAAAGGTTGCTTGGCTAAATGCTAACAAATAATGAGATTAGATATTGTTATAACCCTTTTTAAAAAATGGACATTTGAACATTTACCTGCAAAAATACAATTAAATGATATGGAAGTACTAATTTACTTGTATACTAATAATAATTCACACAGAACAATTAATTTCAGTAGCAATATTAATTCATTTTAAGAAATCCGAATCAAGGTGCGCAAAAATTGCATACAGTTTTGCCAAAAAATGTAGGATTTTACTCAAATTTGAAGAAAATATCCATTTATTTCCAATGGCTTTAATCATTTTTAGTGGAAAAAATGACCTAATATCAACAGGTAATACCCAATGAACCGAAAGTTACCCAGAAATGAACTAAAAAAACAACAACAAAAAATTATGAAGGCTGGAAAAAAATACAAGAGTGAAAAAAAAACATGAAAAAGCCCCAAAAAGATGATATAACGTTTTTAAATCCTGCAATAACAGTGACAAAAACAAAAAAACACTCAATGGCAGAAAAAGATGCAAAAATCTACAAAAAAAACATGGAATACCTTTTTGGTCATTATTAGGCAATCACCCGCTGCCAAAAACAAAAGATGCCAATCCAAACGGATTGGACGTTCATCTCAGTCAAAAATCACCTAATAAATGACCTGTCAATCATCCTACACATCTCCAATTTCCCCCCAAAAATACGTATGTGAACATAACACAAGGCCTTCCATATACAACGACAAGTTGCCATCAACGACAACATTACCTCCCGTGGAGCGCACTTCCCAAAATGGCTGCCCTGAAGTCATGTCCAGGTTTCAGTAACATGATTATTCATGTAGTCACCAGCGTAACCAAGTCCTCCGAGGGTGCCGTGCTCCGGCGAGCGTCATGGGAAGTTCTGCGGCGAGCCAGGCCGCGCCGCGAAACTTGGCCGTGATTTACTTCCAACTATTAATCATTAAACACACCCTCATTACACACAAGCGGCTGCAAAATGAGTTCACTGACATTTCAACACACACATACGGTCGGTACACATGCACTTTTACCTAGTCCTAGACCTGAGCTATAAAACCACAACGATAATTATCGTGAAATAATTTTTTGTCAACAGTAATATTAAAAACTTGATAGAAATTTGATCATTTAAACTGTAATTACACCATCCGACCACCACAGGCAAAGGGGGCGCTGTTGTGAGATGAACCCTAGTTCCAGATCGATGTTCAGGAGAAGAAGGGGATGACGTGGAAACGTCTTTTTAGCAGGAGCATGAACGCAAAAGGACAATAACAAAATAGGCGATTATGAGATGCAGGACAACACAGTAGCCAATACACTAAAAGATCCAAGTGAATTCTCCCTGGTGTACCTGGATAATTATAATTTTTTTTACCGTGATAACATTTTTTGTCATATTGCCCAGCTCTGCCTAGTCCCACACAATGTCAATATATACCACAAAAAAACATCATTACTGCATATTGACCTGTTCGTGTAATGCACATTTTTGCCAGCAGATGGCGCCCACTTTGCGCTAACTTTCAACGATGAAGTGATATGCTATCAAAGTACCACCAATCGGCCTCAAGATGTCCCTCTCTCCTCTCAATCGTTAGCCAATCGGCTCCCCTGCCAACCGCACGAGAGTAACGCAATCAAAAAAATTGAAAATAGCAACACACAATCTACGCAGAACATAAACAACACAATTCTTTCCAATAATTTTTCTATTAATTCATTTCAAATATGTCACAATAAAAAAATGTTCAACTTGTGAATGCTGTTTTAAAAATCAACAAATCAAGGCGTGCAAATTTGCTATAGATGTTGACAAGAAAGTAACCCATGAGAACCCCAAAACCAACAGACGTGACCACCAAACAGGAACTAACCCAAACAAATGCACGGAAATCAACACGAAATGATCTAAAAATATACTGGAAGGAAATTGGACGTATTTCAATACAATTTGCGAAACAAATGTCACAATATGGAGATGCAAAACGGATCAGAAACCACGTTAAGATACTATTAAAGAGGAAAAACAAACCATTTCTAGTCCAAATAGACTGGACGTCTACCGCCATCAATTCCAGCCAATTAGTTTAAATAACTTGTTGTGTCGACACAAAACGTCAGAGCTTGTGGCAAACTATTCTGCAACTATTCTGTAACTAATGTAAATGAGAACATTTTATTTTTTCTGATTGTATTTGGGGGTTTTTTCATGTGAATTCAGTTTTTCTAGAATTTTCCTCCAACACATCGTGCCACCAACGCTACTGCTAAACATTGTAAAATAGTAGTTAACATATTTAAGTCATATCTCATGAAATAAGTCGTTAACACGCAAACGAAGAATAATTAAAACAAAATCTCGAAACTAATGTTTGGAAGAATGAGCGCCGGGTGCAAAACTAAGTTTGCCTCACGACGAGGGAGAGCATTAGCATGTTAGCGAACACTACGTTTAATATGAGCATGTAGCACAACTGAAATATCTTTTAAAGTCATATTAAATGACGTTGGGTGCCAGGAAAATCTATTTCATGATTTTTCAATGCTTTAAAACATTAATATTTGCCAGCCACGTTCGCGTTTGGAAGGTAACCAGGTGTTAGCCACATCTTTAGCATCAACCCATCACATAGTAGTAAGCATGTACAAACACTTATCTAAACAACAGAAACAAACACGAATAAATAAATAAGGACGCGAATAAAAATGATTATTTCACGTTCCTTAAATTATATACTTACTTAATACGGTCACAACTCTTTATTTTCAGGCATTAGTTGGTCGCAAAGTGTCCAAAAAGTGTCTTTAAATGTTAAAACACCGATTTAAAAAAATGCTAAGTCATTACCAGGTGAAATAAAAATATTGATTGGATATTGAAGTTTCCTCATTTACCAAGTATATATGTAGCACCATTAGTTGCGCGAATAACACATGAACAAATAAACTATTATTATAACTTTTCCCAAGCAATATATGACGCGAATTGAAGCATTATATTATGTGATACATAATATAAGTACTTAATAAATAGTTTTGTTCCGCAAAGTACATTGACAACAACATGAGTGGTCACCAAGCAGCGAGCGGCTCGAAGCTGCAACTTGCCTGGAAAAACGTCACGGTTTCCCGCAGCAGCCTCCGCGGTGCTCCTCCTCCTCCTGGATGCCTGGAATAGTGTCAAGTGGTCGGGAGAATTGTCTAAATATTCTCCGGCATTTTCTTTTTTTTCATTTTACGCAGTCCACAAGGCTGACCTGCTCCACCTGCGTGTCTACAAATGCTTAACGCGAGGTTGGGAGAGTCGTAGACCACATAATAGCACTGGATGTGAAAAGTCAGAGTAGGCGGTGTTATGAGCGGCGGCCATCTTAGAACAGTAAACGTTTCCTGGTGGCCTCTATTTGAGTCTATGGAAGTCGGTGACTTTAGCTACTAAAATACACTTTAACCCTACGTGGTATCACACATTTTTTTAAGGGATTTGACATGTTCTATTTAAGTTGACTACTCATGTTTATTATTTATTTTTACTACTTGTGTGCACTTTCTTGTGTGCACTTTATCGTGAAGCTTCAAATCTCACTGTACATATATAATGGCTATATAAACCCATTCAATTCAATAGATCTATGAAGTCATCATAATTTTAGCTTTTTTTCTTAAGGCAACTTATTATCACCAAATTTGAATCATTTAAATTTGCTGTCAAAACAGATCTTACTGTTTAATAAATTCATTCTTAGGTTTCCATTAAAATATTTAAGTTGACCATACGTATTTCGGAAGGCACTGACACAAAATGGCCGACAACTATAAACAGAGATCCCGATTGGCTCACACGCCCTGCTCATTGTGGGATATCTATGGTCAGAGCGGCACAATTCTTCTTCTCTCCTAGCCTTCTGGTGTCTACAGCGCCCTCTGTGGCCTCATTTGGAAGAACACCAAATAAATACAATAACAAAGTAGAAATCTGCTTGTTCTCCTTTACAAATTGAATCCAAAAAGACACAGAATATATAAAAAATAACAGTTTTTATCAGAGGAGGGCAGTTGCCGATGTACCGAGACTAGAGAACGGCGCTGGAAGTTCCCGGGGCAAAGAAGGAGGCTCCTTTGTCGTGAACTTTGTACTGAAAGGTCATCTTCTTCTGCTGTTGACCATCAGCTTGTCTCCTTCTGTCCCATACCTCCAACTGAACACATGTACAAACGTACACTCAGTGTTTTTTTCTCATTTATGGACTATTTATCTGCTCAATTTGCCATTTTTTTTTTAGATCTCTGGGTCTAAAAAGAGACCATGTTCAATTCCATTAGACAAAAGTGCTGATTTGGTGGAATTTTATGATGATTCCATCTGTTAAAGAGCTTCTTTTCAGTTCAATTCAGTGGTTGGTCGCCACCATGTGGAGTCTTTGCATCCTCCAAATAATGCTGAAGTTTGCCGAGAAGCTTCATTTATAAAAGAATGACTAATTTGGTAGTATTTAGAGGCATCTAAGTGATGAAAACAATTGTTTAATTGAATTGAATGCCTTCATTGTCATTACAGAGGGTTGGAACCAATTCATTTGTTTTCAGTTCATTTCAATGGGAAACGTCTGCTCGAGTTACGAAAATCTCGTCATACGATCTCAGTCTCGGAACGGATTACCATCGTATGTTGAGGTACCACTGTATTGCTAGCGTAAAAAAATGGAAGCCAAGTGACTATTTTGTGACATCATAATGCAATTTTAGGATTGAGAAAGTGTATTATCCACGGTGTATGAATTTGTGCGCGTACCTGACCGTGGATGTCCCGGCAGTATCCGGTTGGAAGACCGCGTACGGCGAGCGCTAGGCTACACTGATGAGTCAAACCCCTCAGCAGCCTCTCCGAGCTCTCCTGGCTTCCCGCCTCGTCGACGTCGCCTTCCGGGTCGCAGCGGAGCAGCATCACCACGTTGCCCTGCCGCCGGAACGGACGCTGAATGGTCTCTTTCGGGGATGGGTCACGCAACGCTACGGCCGCGTCGACTCACCTTCAACCGGGAGCAGACGAGCGCGCGGCAGTAGTGGCTGAAATCCAGCACGGAGTCCACGCCGACGCCGAGGCTCGCCAGCAGGCCCACGTCGTCCACCAGCAGCGCGGGGGGGCGGGGCCCGCCGGACTCCGCCCCCTGTGAGGTCAGGCCGGAGTGCGCCGAGAGGAAGAGACTTTGCAGGCCTGCTTCGGGATTCCTGCACAAACAAACAAAATCAACAAGGAGTGACCTACACATTTCAAAAGTAACCAAACATAAATATGAAGTGAGCAAAAAAATTACAAATAAACAGTAAGTGACCAAAAAAATTAAAAATAAATAGTAAGTGACCAAAAAAATTAAAAATAAATAGTAAGTGACCTAAAAAACTAAAAATAAATAGTAAGTGACCAAAAAATTTAAAATAAATAGTAAGTGACCAAAAATTTACAAATAGTAAGTGACCAAAAAATTACAAATAAATAGTAAGTGAGCAAAAAATTACAAATAAATAGTAAGTGCGCAAAAAAATTACAAATAAATAGTAAGTGAGCAAAAAATTACAAATAAATAGTAAGTGAGCAAAAAATAAATAGCAAGAGACCAAAAAAAATAAAAATAAATAGTAAGAGACCAAAACATTAAAAATAAATAGTAAGAGACCAAAAAAATTAAAAATCAATAGTAAGAGACCAAAAAAAATAAAAAAAAATAGTAAGTGACCAAAAAAATAAAAATAAATAGTAAGTGAGCAAAAAAATTAAAAATAAATAGTAAGTGACCAAAAAAATTTAAAAATAAATAGTAAGGGGAAAATCAGGAAATTTAGTATATATCTATACTCTTCATTTGAATTTGATCCTAAAGCAGAAAGTCGGCACTCATCATTTACTTTCTCGGGCCGCACCAATGATGCGGCCGGCCAGATTTGGCCCCCAGGCGGCCACTTTGACACCTGTGATGTAGACCAAACATGGCCGTGATAATCGAAAAAAATCGTAAAGTAGGGTCACCCCTATTATAACTACCATTGGGTCGCCGCCCCTCCCACTTCGACTGGATTGGACGCCTAGCATCAGCGGTTAGCAAAAGTTAGCAAAAGACTTGACAACATACCTGAGAAAGTCCATGGCCTGACTTTTTGGTCTGGAGCCATCAGGATTGAGGATGGACAAGGACTCATGGAGTCCTTCTAGGAACACCAGCTGACCTCTTTCTTTAGCCTGAGACAAACTTACACCCTCGACACACAATACGACCAAAATATGAGCCATTTTGTCCTGTATTTGGTTAGAAAACAATTTTAGCGACTTACCAATCTCTGGCTGACGGCGCTGTAGTGACTCAACGACTGCGCCAGACCCACAAAACACACTTGACAGCCGGCTAAAAAAGGAAAACACCAGGCGACAGTTTAGTGAAATGATTCGGGGCAAAATCTCGCGAGAAGATGTTCACCTCGGAGGTAGAATCCCAGGAAATGGTGCATAAGGAAGGAGGCATCACTCTGCCTGTCGGACAGCAGCACAAATTCGCCCTGGCAACAACAACAGTGTTAGCATGCTAACATGCTAACATCCTAGCCTGTCAGTTTTCGGACTTTATTTTTATATACATTTGCCTGCAATAAGTATAAGCGTGGCCTTGCTATTAAAGAAAATAATTAAAATCTAAATCCATTTGACAAAATTAAAGTAAATAAGCTTTTTTATTCTTGATTCCAAAACTTTGTTATGTATAAATAGAGAATCTTTAGTGTTCCCCCTTTCTTTAGTTTCTACCCAAATGGAAAAAACTGTGAATAAGAATGCAGTTATTTTCATTGTTTTCCCTCTTCTGTGGCTCTAAAAGCATAAGATTATTAACTATTTCTTCAAAATCGATTGGACGTCCAGCGCTGTCAAATCCATGAAAAGCTTAGCATTCAGTCAGCCCTCCCAGATTAAATGAATTGGACTACTATCGTAAAAATAATTATAATAAATACGTAACTCAATGCCCTTAATATTTTTTATCTTAGCTTACCGTGCTGAAGTTTTCCGGGCTGTCGTTTAAGATGCTGTTGAGTTCTGGAAACATTCTTAGCCACACTAGCGGCTAACTAGCCTGTAACTACTATATTCATAAATATACACAAACTACTTCAGCGTTCTGTTAAACTCTCAGAAGAACACACTTAGTACAAGTCGTACATTCCATAAAGTCGTCGTTTAGCCTTCGCGTCTTTAGAGAAAGAGAGAGCATATTTTTATTCATTTATTGACGAGAAAAGTCTAAATGCTAACACATGAGCCAACCGGAAGTTCCAGCAACGTGCGACCAAAGATATGTTTGTGAAAACAGGAAGACGCACTCTTCTCAGTAACATTGCTTGTCGTTTGCTCACTTACAAAAATATTAATTAATAGATAAAAACACTCTTTCTGAGTTGTGTTCCCGTGTTAGTAATTTAACATGATTTTACTAATAATAATTCATGAACACCAATAAAGCTCATATGATGAATAGAGAGAGAAAATATTACCGAAGAGACGATATATTCAAGTGCAATTGCATAACTAGTCGGCAGGTGGCAGTGTTGAACTCATGAGCCCGAACGCATTCATGTGAAACATAGATATATAACATTTATGATGTACCAATTCTGCATACCATTTTGACAGTTTTCGGGAATATCTGTCTCTTATTTATTTATTTTTTTACATATCTTGAGTTTTGCCATTTTCTTTTCATCAGATAGAAAATTAAGGATTAGCACTTTCGATTATTAACCCCTTGATGCTTCAAATTTCATGTAAGAAACAAATATATATATATTTTTCTTACATGAAATGTATATACAAAGTATTCAAATGTACACATACAGGCGTGTGCATGGCATGTTAAAATGTTTTCTCTTCATCTTCGCTCCGTCGGGATTTGGCCGGCTCGTGATTGGCTGTCCATGCGGTGGAATGATGTTGTAAGCGTGGAAAGGGAGCTCTCTGATTGGCTAAACACGCACGAACGCACATACACACACACAGTATTCAGTGATGGATAGATGTGTGCAGAAGACACATACAAATATTCGTCAGCCCGGACACAATTCATTTTTTGTGCTTTTAAATGATCATCATCGCATGTTCAAACGTCATCAGGTGGCGCCGGCAAATTAAACAAATAAAATTAAAATAAAACCTAGTTTAGTATAATAATTATTCTCTCCAAGTGTGACTGGGTCATCTGCTACCAACCATCTTTATCCGAAGAGATTGGACGTCTCCTCCTTTCTTTGGCTCAGTCAGTCACGTGACGACCAGCGGTTGCCATGGCAGCCACGACTGCGCTTCAAATGCATGGTGATTAACTGTTGTGTTTATTTCTTTGGCGCTCACAAAATCTTTTCTTCTTTTTCTTCTTCACAGTCCAAAATTCTTTCTGGAGGCCCCTCCTCCCCTTCTTTATTTATTCCGGGGACACAAGGGGACCCGGTCCCCCTAAAACCTCGCCACCCCCCCACAAGCAGCACCCTGGGAAGCAACGTTTTAACCCTTTCATTTCTCACAAAACCTCTGTGTGTGTATATGTGTGTGTCATTGTGCGTCTTGAATAGAGTGTGTGAAGCGGCCAGATGCTTTGTGAACGTGCGTGTGCGTGTGTGTGTGTATATGTGTGTGTGTGTGTGTGTGTGGTAGGACCCATTATACCACTTGAGTGGCGCTCTATATGCTAGCCGCGTCCTCATATGCTAATACGTTGGCAGAGGAGCTAGCGAAGCTAAAAAGCGATTCGGCGTGTGAAAATCTGTGCGACCATTTTGGATTTCAAACCGAGTGCTGCGGCACTTCCGGAACTCGTGTAGGCCAAAATAACACACTTAAAATGATTTGTTTTTAGCTTCCCAGTTCACTTCCGGGGGAGTTTGGGCCACTTCCGGTGGATTTGGGGTCACTTCCGGATTTCAGGCCATTACTTTTTGGTGTGAGTCACTTCTGGGACATTCATTCATTCGTTTTCTGGAGTGGTTATCCTCACAAGGGTCACGGGGATCCATTTCTGGGTCACTTCCTGTTCATTTCGGAGCACTTCCTGTTCATTTCGGAGCACTTCCTGTTGTTGCTGGGTGAATTCCTGCTTATATGGAGGTCTTTCCCTGGTGGTTTTGGAGCAAATGGTGTTGATTAGGGGTTCATTTTTCTTCATTTTGGGCCACTTCCTGTTTATTCCATTTTAAGGCGCTTGTTATGAAATTGGAGCACATTTTTTTCCTGACTTTGGGCCACTTCCTCTTCATTTTGGGGTCCACCAAAGCAAAATGAGTACATCCAGAGAGGCTCATGTTAAAAAGGTTTTATTTCAACAAGTGTGGGAATTTAGTTTGTTGTTCTCGTCGGTCCAAAGAGTAGAAAATCAAAAGAGTCAAAGTACGTACACCAAAGGATTAGAAATCACATCAAAGAAAACAAGACACGTCGTGTTCGGAGCCGATCGGAGTCCGTCGGCCCCGTCTGATTGGTTGGCGATATTAACGAGCACTCACTGGATTAGTCGACAAACATCAAAAAAACCTTTCAGTAGCTTCTTCTTTTACGTTTTTTTTCTTTTAGGAGCACGTTGACACACGCTGGAATTCTGGAAATCTTTTTTTTTTGTCTTCCTTTTTTTACAAAATACAACAACGTGGGCGGGGCAGTGCGTGGAGGGGGAGGAGGAGGAGGGGTGAGGGGCGCTTTTGCGTGACGGTAACGGGGAAGTGAGAGGGCGGTGGCAAAGGGGAGGGGCGGGGCCTGGCCGAACACGCCCCCCTTTTTTTTTTTACATCATGTTGTTCTGCAGGGAGTTGACCTCCGAGTCGTCGTCGCCCAGCAGCTTGTGGTTGTCGTGTTTGGGCGTCAACGCGTTGCGGATGTTGAGGGCGTCGTCTTCCTTGGGCGGGGCCTTTAGCGCCTCCTCCAGCTTGTTCTGGGAAGCGGGATCATCCTGAACCGTCGGGAGGCGGAGTTAGCGGTTGGCCGCGTCAACGGCCCGCAACCCCCGCGTGCGCCTCGACATGCAGTCGCGTTAAAAGACCCGCCCACGATACTCACCGGCGACGTCGCGGGGGGTCAAAGTGGATGCCCGCAGGCCCCGATTTGACCCCGATTTGACCTCAATTTGACCTCGATTTGACCTCAATTTGACCTCAATTTGACCTCGATTTGACCTCAATTTGACCTCGATTTGACCCGCCACCCGGTGGTGACGTGTGGCCGATCAAATTAAATTGTTTTTAGTCCAAGACTACAACATTTTGATGAAATTTCACCCACGCAACATGAATAAATGAATAAAAATGTAAGTGAGCAAATTATTTTTTACCTTTATTTTAATATATAATAATGGAATATTGGCTGTTTTTGAAATATATAAGATAATAAACATTCTTGTGTGAAATAATTTGCCTGTTATCATTAAAAACAAGTTTTAAAATGGACATTTGAGTGTGCTTACTGTTTTAAACTTATGTTTTTATCATAAAAATGCGAATACAAAAAACTGAATTTCAAATTTTTCAAACGGTTCAACTATCTAAACAACGATATGTTTAAGCGCAACCGTCCTTCCCCTTCACCTCTGCTTGGCCCCCAAGTGATCGCAAGCCCCGCCCATGGCAATTTTTTAAAAACGCCGTAATAGTACTCAATCTTTTCACTTCTTAAATTACCAAAAAGTTAAAACATATGATAGATTTAATATTTGCCCTTTTCTGATTTAAAAAAAATGAAATTAATTTTAAAAATTCTGAAATTTGACCTTAGAAACGAGGGATAATCGTCGTAATCTCTTTGAAAACATTTCCGTGCGCCCCCCAAATGGACTGCGCCCTCTGCGGTCGCCCATATTGCCCGTGGCAAGAATGGACCCTGCCACGTAGCACCCTCGCAACGGCTAAAAAAAAAAAGTCTGCTTCCGATTCCCTTTGATTTGCGACCGGCGCCCACGTCGGCGCGAAAAGAAAACCAAAAAAACCCCAAAGGTTTTAGTGTGACAAAAAGTGGATTTACCGGCTAGATCGTAACTTCGGGCAGGACGTGCGGGTACGTGACTTCCATGGTCACGGGGTACGGCCCTTCTTTCCTCCCGTCGGCGTGAAACTGGAAAACGGTTTTTTAGGGGGAGGGGAGTTGCGGCGCAATGTAAGGTGGCGGCGGTGGTGGTGGTGGAAGTGGTAGTGGTGGTGTGGGGGCGGGGTTTGCGGGAGGGGAGGGGCCACAGAATCACAGGGAGTGACCGGCGTGGTTTTATTTTTGTTTGTTTGGGTTTTTTGGGGGGGCGGAGGGGAACAGAGATAAAAAAAAAACAACGTTTTGATGGTGATGATGATGAAGGCACACGCACATTGTGGGCAGAGCAAGGACTACCGCACCCCCCTTGACACCCCCGTTTTTTTTTTCAATTATTTTTTAGGTGGGGGGCGGACAGGTGTTGCTTTTTTCGATATTGGGGGGCGGGGGGGTCAAAAGAGGGGCTGATTTGCGGCTAACGCCAGTCGTTGTTATTAACGGAATGCATTCGGTGGCGGAGTATGTGCTGTGGTAGTTAGTAAAAGAGGAGCCATTGAAATTGAAAGTAGCTTTTGACAGGAATGAGCGTCCAATCCGTTTCAACGGGTTCCATTGGCTTACAGCTCCGCCCAGTAGGAACGGATTGGACGTCCGTTGCTGTCAATAGCGGGAAAAGAGTGGCGACTTGGTGAGGTCGTGGATTGAATTCCTTCAAAGCAAAATGGATGCCCGCCACTATTTGTTTCAATTGAAATTTCAAGAATGTAATTCTAAAAATATCACCAAATATTGGGAAGATATGAAACTGAATTTGTGTATGAAAGTTGCCATGGACGCTATTTGTGTCCAAGGGGTAGGGAACCTATGGCTCGGGAGCCACATATGGCTCTTTGGATGGGTGCATATGGCTCTCCGCTAACCTGTGAGGTAAACGTTGGTATTATGGCGTTGACACTACCTACAGGGCCTTATAATCATAATATTATTTTCATTACACTTTTTTGCATGGATGTTCTCATTGATAAGCAACAACGGAACAATGTCGTCAAAAGAATTCAGAGAATTTTTGTACTTTAAAAGTGGTGAAGTGACTAAAAAAGGCACATCTTTTCATGTATGTGGACTTTTAAATTGGGAGTATGGCTCTCAAGGATTAACATTTAAAAAATAGGAATTGTTTCTGGCTCTCTCCATCAAAAAGGGTTCCCGACCCCCTGGTCTAACGCTAAAGCTAGCCTTTCCTATGGAAATGGATTGGACGTCTCAGCAACCAATGACGCTTGCCCATTTTAACGTGCTCGTCAAGTGCGCGGAACCAAAACAAAAGACTTTATCGGACGCCGCACTCTAAACTCAAGCCGACAGGTAAGTTGGGGAAGGTGCGGGGGCGGGGCTAACTGACAGCGTGGTGGGACGAGGGCGGGGCTTGGGGCGGGGTTTATTGTCTTACCTCGCAGTCGGACTCCTCTTTGGTCTTACACTCCCAAGTGTATCGGCTCATGGTTTTCTGAAGGGGGGGTGAGGGGGAGGGTCAAAGGTTACTTTCCTAAAAGGCACGGTTGTCACGGCGACGGAGAGAGAAAAAAAGAGGCGGCGCTTGCAGCCAGAAGGACCAGGCGGACAGGAAGTGAAGGAGAGGGAGGAAGAGACGCTAATGCTAGGCTAATTAGGAGTTAAAAAGACGGGTATACACTTTAAAATTAACTTTAAACGCACATTTGTTTTGACAATATTTACCGCCAAATGTTGTCTTTTAAGTGTGTGGGGAAAAATGCATGCTCGATTGAATTTAGGTCAGGGGAAAAGATATTTTTTGAAGTCTATATGGCTAACATTTTAGCCTAGTTGAAACGCCATTTTGGCTTTTTACCAGCGGAAATTTTTCACAAACATGTTTGTTGTCAATTTATGGGATTTTGCTCATTTTTTGCAGATTTTTTGGGGGGTCATTTTGCGGAAATGTCTTTTTTGAAGGCGCTTTTATGTTTGGAAAATGAGTTTGCATTGAAAACAAGTTAGCAGGCAACAAAAGCTTTGAAAGAAAAGGTTGCTACTATTTCTACCCAAAAAAACAACCAATCCGAATAGAGCGCAAAATGCGTTAGCAAGACTTTTTTTTTGTTCTGCGCCCATCATGCTAGGCTAAAGCTAGGCTAGCAGCTAACCATGCTAACTGTTAGTGGACTCTTAACTCATTGGCTGCCATTGGCCGAGCCGGACGTTCGATTCGTTTTGGTGAAGCCGCAGACGTCCAATTTCGAGGAGGAAAACCAATCGGCGGGTAAATTGTCCATTTGGCGATTGGTCGATTGGCCTCCCTCGGATTGGACGCCCGGCTAGCCGTCCCAATCCCGAGAGATATGACGTCCAATGAGTTAAGAGAGGGCTTGCATCTCAGACGTTTATCCTGATAACTCCAAACCGCCCGCCCACTCAAGCCCCGCCCACTCTCAGGATAAACAAGACAGTTTGTTAGCGTAGCAGAGCCGCAAGGGCCGCAACGGCCACCGGGTGGCGCGTGTCTGGCCGCGGTGGGAGAGCCCGGGAAGGAGGCGGGGCTTGACCTTAGACACAGTGGGGCTGCCGCAAAGCATTGACGGGGAACTCATTGATTGATTGATTGATTAGTCAATTACTGTATTCTCTGGACTATAAATCACACTAAACTTTTATAGTTTGGCTAGCCTTGCTACCAATTTTAAAAAAATAATATTTGCGCAATTATACAGTTTAAAAAAGCAGGATTGAGAAATATATTTTTCTAAAATAAATATGTCGTAAAAATCGAGAAATGCCTTTTTGTTGTATTTAGTTAATTGTATATTGTATAGAATATTTGGTATTTAAATAGTTGGTTATCCACAATAATTTAAGTTTTTGGTATATATATATCACATTTATTATTAGATTATGTAAAAGATTTTTACAAATTTTAAATGAATTATGTCAAAATTGTTGTATCATTGAAATTTTCCTAGGCAATATTATTTTGTTTATATTTAGAGAATTACATTAAATAAATAAAAACATCACTATCAAAACTAAAATAAAAAGGTTTTTTTAATCAAATTTAAACATTTTCAGAAATAATAATTTAAAAATATATACCGAGCTTCCTCGTTTGTTTACATTTTTCTTTTCTTACCAATGAAAATGAATACAAATAATCATATTTACCTTTAATAGACTCGGCACTATCATAATCCAACGGCGACTATTGACGATTTTCGATCATTTAATGGCGGCAGCCCTATTTTGTCGAAAACGTTAAAAAACGAGCGTGGTCTCGTGCAAAAGCAAAGCCCCGCCCCCAGACCGAGCCTCTCCGCTCGGTGTGCTCATGCCCATGCGTCAAGGGGGAGGAGTCAGATGCAGAAAAAGGGGCAAGAAGAGAGCGGCGGGAAAACGTTACCTGACAGATTATGTTATCATAGTAAGCCAATGCACGGGCATGGGGGACGTTAGGAGGGGTGTCGCACAGTTTCCTTACGTTTGGGTGGGAGCCCTCAGCGATGGTGGACAGCGAGAAATTATCATTGTGGGCCTCCGACGTGGGCCGGTACTTGCTGCCGGTGGAAGGGCGGGTGGGCGGGGCCAAACAGGGCGGGGCCAACAACCACAACATGCAAAAAGAGAGAGAGAGAGAGAGAGAGACAGAGAGAGAGAGAGAGGACAGGGGGAGACAGCGGGACGCATTTTTCAGATGGGATGCAAACAAACGCTAACTAGCGCGTTAGCCGACGCTAACTAGCGCGTTAGCCGACGGCGCTAACCTTCCCGGTCAAAATGGATTGGACGTCAAGCGCGGCCAATGGCGCTGAAATTTGAGTGGATGGACTATCGTTGTCAATAGCAAGCGATGAGTTCTTTTGTGCTGCCCTCTAGCGGCCAGTGGAATCATCCCCAAAAGGCGACTTTTTTTCCCCCCATTTCATGTTTGCATGGGTGTTCCTACGCAATCAACGTTTCGCGCCGTGTGGCTATCCGCGCAGTGGCGAGGTATTACTGTATTTATATTTCACCAATTTTATTTTTTTTTCATTATATTTGCATCCCCATTTGTTTGTATGGCTGTACAATTGTCCAATGACAATAAAGGCAATAAATCCATCTCCCGTCGACGATTTTTTGTTGTCTCCGCCCCTTTCATCGCCCCCTCCCTCCCCGAAGTTGTACAGCTGCATGTAGGTCAGCCAAAGCCCCCCATCCCCCCCATTGCCCCCCCCCCCATCATCTCAACTGCCCTACTTTCAGCTGGATGCGGCAAAGCCATGACATCATCTTTTCTCTTTGTCAAAAAAGTCTCGGTGTTGGGCGGCCATCTCCGCCTTGCCTTCCTCCAACTCATCATCATCATCATCGTCGTCATTATCATCACCCCCCCACCCCCTTCCCCGGCCCCCCCCACCTATCTAAAAATATCCCCTGAGCGTGGGAGCGGGTAGGCGGGCGTCAACGAGGCTGCGTTTGGCCGCTCCGCATTTGCATGTTCGATTCCAACGAGCTGCCGCTCGGTCGCCACGGAGACGGGCGCTTCAACGGCGGTTCAGGCACCCCCCCCCATACCGCACGCCAGTCTCCTCAACACCCCCCATCCCCGATCTAACTCGCTTCAGCTCCCCCCCCCCTCTTTCCTCACCTCGCCAACGTCAAACGGAAGAAAAAGACGCCATTTTAGCACCTTGACGTGGCCCTACTCTTCCACAAAATGGACGTCTCGTGGCTTTGAATGTTCGACAATTGTGGAAAAATGCTGGAAAATGGCTGGATGACAAAATAAAAGCAAAATGTCACTTTAGCCATTCATTCATTCAATTATTTATCCTCACTTTTTGTCTTCAACCTGTTTTAAAATGCATTTTTTTGGTCATTTTGGCCCGCCCCTTTTTATTTACACAAATCCGTGGCTTTTCCTTTTTAACCTTAATTTTTATTTTGTATTTTTAAGACTTAAATTACACGAGCCAAAGATGAGGATCTGATAAAGAAGCTTCCACAAATGGAGACCCGAAGTGTTATGCCCCGCCCCCAGGCCGCCTCACCTGCGTCTACGCAGCTTCTTGTTCTCGGTCTCGAGGAGGTGGAGCTTCTTGGCGAAGCACACCACCATCATGAAGAGCAGCAGGAGGACCACGGCCGAGGCGCCCACCGCCAGACAGGTCACCTGGAACTCCGTCACCACCGCCTCGCAGCGGGCGCCCTTGTGCCAGATGTAGTCTTGGACGTTGCACCTGGGGGGGAGGGGAGGGGGCGGGGCACAGGTTACGCGGGTTCAAAAGCAAGGGCGTCCCTCATTGGCTGAGACTTTATTCTCACAATTGTGGCTTTCGAATCAAAATTCTAATTCAAATTCTAAGTCGACAGTTTCAAGAGCAGCATCGGAGAGCGGCGGCGGGTGGGGGAGGGGCTGTGGATGTGCTGGTCGTCACGGCAACACAATCCTCCTCATTCCATCGCACGGACGGACGGAGGGGGGAAAAAGCCACTTTTGACGTTTTTTTTCCGCTCCATCGCCGCCCCCCCGAGCCATCTCAAAACCCCCCCATCTGTTCTCCTTTTCCAGACCCAGACCCCCCCCCCCCATCATTGCCCTCAAAAAGGAGGATTTAGCAAGGAATTGGACGTATATTGCCGTCAATGGCAGGCACTAACTTCCTTGACACTTTTAGATGTTTTTTTTATTGATTTAAGGGAATTTCTGGAATGACGTCGTCGGTTGTAAATCATTTTAAATCATTTTTTTCATGGTAATGTCATATGTTAAGTACAAAAATGAATAAAAAGTGGTTCCATTTTTATTCATAAAAATATTTTAATACTTTTTTAAAAATTCTTTAATTTTCCTTTTTTTTTTGGTTTGGGGGGGGCATTTAAATTTCCATCATCTTCAATGGAAGTCGACATAAATGCAATCTAGTCAACTCATATTTTCTCTTTTTCTTCCATAATCCAAAATAGTGTGACAAATGTTTCAAATATTTTGGAACACACCCTGCCGTGTGTTTTTTTGTC
>NC_135390.1:22585902-22655902 GCF_051989625.1 Stigmatopora argus
CTTTCATCAGAATGTCCAAAAACACAAGTGACAGCTTCATGATCACCTGATGCTAGACTCCAATAGCTTAGAAACTCTCGCTAGTATTTTATGTAAAGATTAAGCGGGAGGGATTGGACGCCCATCACCGACAATGTCATTAAAATCAGTTTTTAGGGGGGGGGGGGGGGGGGGGATACATATAATGATGAATAAACTCACCCCTCAGAAAGAAGTTGTCGGCAGTAGATGTCCAATCATCCTTCTGTTTTGAATTGGAATATAAGTTCACGGTTAGTAGACACAATCCTTTTGAAGTGGGAAGGTTGGAACATCTAGGATTGTTAATGGATAACAACGTGTTAGTGAAAATATAACGGCATTCATGGGCTCAGATACATTGATTTATAAGCAAGTTTATTACCAGATTCTCTTTCAGTGGCATTGGAAATCATCATTCTGCTGTCTAGCCTTCCAATTTAAAGGCAATGACCACGAAAGAGTTAACACGTGATTTAAAAATGATTCAACTGACCCATATTCATATATGTATGTATTTTTTATGCTGACTTGGTTGTGGTAAGTCTTTTTAATGTATGATGTCCATTTGTGTTACACTACCCCCTAGTGGCCGAAGAGCACACAGCAAAATCTGACATTCAATCCATTATAATGTTAAAAACCTTTGGACGAATACATAAATAAAAATACATCTAGAATTAAAAATGAGAAAATATTGAAATAAACTCTACATCAGAGATTAATTTTAAAATATCTGATTTTCTATAATACAATTTAGAACTAAAAATATTTTAAATTATTTTTTAGACAAATTTTACCTTAAAAAATGATATACTTCTATGTACAAATGAGAAAATATTGAAATAAACTCTACATCAGAGATTTTAAAATATCTTATTTTCCATAATACAATTTAGAACTAAAAATATTTTAAATTATTTTTTAGACAAATTTTAGCTTAAAAACTGATGACTTTTATGTACAAATGAGAAAATAATGAAATAAACTCTACATCAGAGATTAATTTTAAAATATCTTATTTTCCATAACATTTGGAACTAAAAATATGTTAAAATATTTTAGTTTATTTTTTTTACACAAATTTTAGCTTAAAAATGATATGCCTTTTATGTACTTGTGGCCCTCCAAGCATTTTGATGTATCAGTTAAATATGAATTTCAACAATAATTTTAGTTATACATTTTCATACATGTATATAAAAATGTTATAATATTATTTAGCCAACTATATTTCATTTTGAACAGTGTCGTTTTTAGTTTGGCTATCAGTCTTTGTGTTATTTAGTGTTGTTTCTTCTCTGTTGTGTTTGCTAACCAGAGCAGAAGTAATGCTTGCTTACTTGCCCCGCCCCCCAACTCTTTTTAAGCCCCCCCTCCTCCTCCACAGACGCGTCTGCTGCCCCTCCCCTTCCTAAAAAACACACCCAACAAAAAAGAAAACAAAAACCGAGGAGAACATTTGTAGAAAAACATTTTATTGGCCAGCGTGTGTTGTGGGTCCGCGTGGCGAAGGGACCGACCGGGTACAAAAAAAATCAAAGCAAACGCTACAAACAACTACACAAAACAACCCAAAAACCTCCTAAAAATTCCAATAGAAGCCTTTCATAAAGATGGTTGAAGCGACAGTGACGGAACAAAAAAACGGGACGGGCCGGCCCGCCTGCTCGCCCGCGACGGACGTGCTCCGAAGGAGAACGCAAATCGGGGATTTAGAGGTAGCCAGCGGGACGCTAAAAGGCTAAAGGCTAAAAAGGGGAGAAGGTTCTAGAAGAGGTAGCGCAAACATGGTTTGACCGCACAAAACTCACTTTAAGAAAGAAGGAAAAGTTCATACCTGGCGACGGGAGTGGGAGGAGGGGGCGGGGCCAGCGAGGTAGGCGGGGGTGGGGCCAGCGAGGTAGGCAGCGGCGGGGAAAGGGGCGGGGTTTAGGCGCCGGCCAGGCGTCACAGTCGCGCTAACCAGTGTGGAACCTCAGTTTTGTTTGCGTGTCGTTTTTTTGGGGGGGAAAGGATTCAAAATGGCGGCGGCGGCGCTCGCTCCGACACGTCCGGGAAGGACCACGGCGAACGATTCGCCGCCGGCCTTCCCGGTTCCGAAGGCGCCGGCCGGGCATCTATCGCCGTCAAAGACTGTGGTAGAAATCGGATACGTACCCCTACGCGCGCGCACATTCAGTGTAAGTTTGGAGGTGGAGACTTTTTACAGCGTTTGCCTCGCGGCCTCCGTCGAACAGTGTTTGGGAATTTTCTCTCGGCGCCGCCGCCGTCGTCCGACCGAGCCCTGAGTGTGAGAGTGTGGCTACGTGTGTGCGTGCGTGCCGGCCTGCCCGAGAAAGTGTTGGTCGAGCGCTACTTTTTGAGAAGTGGCCGAACGACGGAGGCTGCGAGGAGGCGCTTTTGCGTCTCAGTTGTCTGCCACGCGGCCGCCAGAGGGCGCCGGAGGGAGCGGGGGCACCGCTTCGGCCTGGGCGGGCACGGGTCCGGGATCTGGGGCGAACAAAAAATAAAAAAAATAAAAAATGATGACGAAGAAGGGATGAACAATGTGATGGAAAAGATGGGGGAGGCTGAGGAGGGTGGGAGGGGTTTCGCGGGGGTCGGCAAGGGCCAATGGGAGTCCTGGTTTTTGCTTTAAAACAGTAGGATTGGCAGGCTCATCTCATGTGGGCCGGACCTCTTTATTTTTGGTTTCAAAACCTAACTGACTGACGTCCAATCCAATTGACTGGAACCAATGTTCATTGGGCCCTCCCAGTCAAAACGGATTGGACATCTAGTGGTGGCGTGGATTGGAAAATAAAAGATTTGAGATCAAGTATTCGAGATATTTCAGGTTAAAACAAAAATACAAATGTGCGGCCTGCCTCCGCCTTCTGAGAATGCGCTTTAGCTACAAATCAATGCTAAATTACTTTGACATGATGGAAAATAATTGTTTTTTTTGGGGGGGGGGGTTGGTTTGTCCGTTTCATGGCTGGCGACCCTGCCTGTTGCCTGTAGGGCTCCAGCACCCCAAAAGCGGTAGGGAAGATGAACGAATGAACACAAGACTCACACATGCCGTTGGGTGCTCCGGGATGGCGCGGTGGCATCATGGGAGGCATTCCTCCGGTTGGGGGCCCGGCGGCAGGGGGACCGGCCAACATGCGCCCGGGCACGGGTCCGGGTCCCATGGGAGCTGCGCAAAGATACGGAAAAAATTGTTAACGGTCGCGGTCGTTCCCGGGAGCCGGCGCAAACTCACCTGTTTGACCGGGGTGGAGGGGCACCATGGGGTGGTGAGCCATCGGGGGGAAACCCGGGTGCAAGGCGGCACCGGGCAACGGGCCTCCGTGGTGAGGCGGCGGAGCTCCGTGGTGCGGAGGAGGTCCGCCGGGGTGCATGGCCGGGGGCCCCGGGTGGGGGCCGCCGGGCTGTCCCTGCGCTTGGGCGGCGGCGGCTGCGGCGGCCGCCGCCGCCTGCTGTTGCTGCTCCATCTGCTGGCGGGCTTTCATCTCGGCGTACTTGAGCTGCTCCATGTGGAAGGCCTGGCGTTCCGTCAACAGCTGCTGACGCTGAAGTTCCAACTGCAAAGGCCAAGACGTCATTTGGTCATTTTCAGGAAAGTCATTGATTATCCTCCAATGGGTGAATTTTGCAAGACGTACCGCCTCCTTCTCGCGGTCCATGATGGTTTCCAGTTCCTCAAAGTGCCTCAACTTGATCTCCAACTTCTTCATCTGCGTCTCCACCAGGAGAGCCACTAAAGACTTGATCTTCCTCTCCTCCACGGCCGCCAAGTGCTGAAGAGGAAAGACACCAATAAATATTAAGAAGCCGTTCGACGACAAAAAAAAAAAAAAATCGTCCAATCGCGTGCCGTCCTACCCTCCTCCTGCTGCGGATTGAAATGAGTTTGTTCAAGCGTCAACGGTGGCCCGAAAGTTACCGGTACGTAAATAATAATAATACAAAAGTACAATTTCATTTGTGCCACGATATGCAAAACTTGACCTATTTTTTTTGAACACTTGCCTGATATAAACAAGCAGGGACAGCTGCTTGTTAACTGATATGTTGATCTAGAACACTTCAAATGTGTGCCGCGATAATACGTCTCATTTCAGCACCCTTTGGGGCACGGACACACATATTAAGATATTATTTATAAAAAGGGACTATTCTCAAGCCAGATCAAGTGGACAAATTAGTTTTCCTGGCAAAAAAATTGCGTTCGTGGCCAGCTTGAATCATTAAATTTGACCATTTTAAATTGTTGCACTTTAAAGGGGACCAGATACGTTTACATTTTTATTGGACCCCTTTAAATATTTACGATGCAAAAGTGTCAGAGGGTTTTACACAGTTGAAATGTTTTAAATTTAGTCTATGTCAAGAAAAAAAAAATCTCAAGGACCACCACCAGCGGACAATGTTAAAAATGTTAAAACTCTGTAGCCTTTATTAACATTAGAATCCTTCCTCGTATACGTTTTCTTATCGGGGATCAAGTCTTTCAATTTCCAATTCTTCACGGTAACCTGACATTGGCAAAAGTCCAAGCTGGTGAAAGTCAAACAAAGCCCGCATCACAATCCTACAAACCCCCCACCCGACCCTCTAATATTGACTCAAGGATAGCCGTTTTGTAGGAATATACGAGGAAAACAAAAATGAAAACAAGGTTAAATTGAAGGCATGCAGATACGTAAACATGTGGCTAAAAGAAGTTAACATTATTTTTTTTCTTTTAACATGATTCGTCTTTTTTTTCACGTTCAAAATTTCACTGGCGTTTCATTCGCTGGCGTTTCATTCGCTGGCGTTTCATTCGCTGGCGTTTCAATCACTGGCGTTTCATCACCGCCAGCGTTTTTTGTCTGGAGTTCACGTTCCCTTTCGACCGTGCTCTCCGACGAGGACAGTTGTGCCAAAAATTGAGCCAGCGACGATTGCTTTTGTCGGCGTTTGACAATTTTCCTGAAGTACAGAAGGCAAACGTGGTCAAAGTGTCCGATGGCGCTCCGGCACCACCTTTTCTGGGGATGGTTTTGCTCCACGAATTGGGAAAGCTCGGCAAACTTGTCCAGCATTTCTCCGATGCTCTCCGTGGCCACGGCGACCGTCTCCTCATCCTCGCCCATCTCCTGCCGCAGGGCCGAGCGCTGCATGGCCTCCAGCTCCTTCAGTTCCTCGGTGGTCAGTTCTTCTTGGTGGCCCTTCAGCAGCTCCTCCACGTCCTCCACGTCGAGCTCCAGGCCCATGGCGGTACCTAGCAGGACGATTTCCTCCACCACGGGCCGGGGCTCGGCTTCCGGCTCCGCGCTGAACCCCCCGAGGTCCCCGGGCCACAGGTTCCTCCAGGCGGCGTGGAGGTCGTGCCCGGTCACCCCCTCCCACGCCATGTCGATCAAGGTCAAAGCCACCACGATGTCAAAGTTGTGCTCCCAGAATTCCCGCAGCGTGCACTGGGTGTACTCGATGACGTCGGAAGACATCTTGAAGAGGAATTTGGTGTAGAGTTTTCGGAAACTCATGGGGACCACTTGCTGGTCCAAGACCTGGAAAGGAGGGGCGATATTGGGCGGAAGGTAGACCACCTTGATGAAGGCCAGTTCCTCCAAGAGGTCGCCTTCCAGGTCGGGCAAGTAGGCGGGGACGTTGTCGAGGACCAGGAGACACTTCCTGGGCAGGTCCCGCTCTCGGAGGAAGGCCTCGACGGTTGGTCCAAAAACCGATTTGAGCCACTCGACGAAGAGCTCCCGGGTGACGCAGGCCCCGGCGTTGGACCTCCACATCACGTGAAGCCTCTCCTTGGAGATCTTGTGCGCGTGGAAGGCCGGGGGGTTCTCCGAGTGGTACACCAGCAGGGGCTTGACCTTGCAATCTCCGCTGGCGTTGCAGCAGAGCGCCAGCGTCAAGCGGTCCTTGGCGGGCGTGTGGCCCGCCGCGCCCTTCTCCTCGGCCGCGATGGAGGTCCGGCGCGGCATCCTCTTCCAGAAGAGGCCCGTCTCGTTGCAAGTGAAAACCTGCTGCGGCGAGTAGCCGCCTTCCTCCAGCAGCCGTCGGAAGTCGCCGATGAACTCTTTCGCCACCTGCTGGTCCTCGCTGTAGTTCTCCAGGGAGTGCCTCTCCACCCTCCTGGTGAACTTTTCCAACCACCCGTGCGAGGCCTTAAATTCCGAGGGCCGGCCCTCCGGGGGCCCCACCCCCTGCTTGAGGAGGTCGGCGAATATGTCGACGGCCTTCTCGGAGATGCTGGTCTTGGTCATCTTATCCCCGGCCATCTGCTTCTCCCGGATCCAGAGGATCAGCAGCCTCTCCATCTCGTCGTTGAGCGCCGACCTCTTCTTGGACATGATGGAGAGCCCCTGCGAGGGTATCATGGCTTTCAGGGCCGCCTTCTGCTTCATTATGGTGGACACGGTGGACGTGTTTCGGCCGTACTGCCTCGCAACGTCACTCAAGCGCATGCCGCTTTCGCATTTTTTTATCATCTCCTGTTTTACTTCGATGGATAACAGAGTCCGCTTCCTCTTTTTGCTCGCACCGGTATCATTCTTGTGGTGGCCCAGGATGAAAAACAAAAGAATAAAGTTGCGGTAAGCACACTCGGAAAAAAAAAACCCACCGAACGAGAGGAGGCACGCGAAAAGCATGGTGGACAGGACGGGTTTTGTATCCGTTTTTTTGCCTTTCCTAACTTGAATTTTCTTTTGAATGGCGAGACGAAATTTCGTGTTTTTTCCCCCAACTGGGATTGGTCGCCGCCGACCGGATGAGGTGTAATGACAAAGATTTTTTGATGGACATTTCTTACAAGGTAAAAATGAGGCGAGAGTTCAAACTAGTTGTGCTAGCGAATAGCCAGGAGGAAGTGGTTTTTGTATTGCCGCCAAAATAAAAGCCGCCGGCCATCCATCGCGAACCGCGTAGCCAAACAAATTCCTTTTGACGCTAGAGATTTCCAAGCTATTTTTGCGACACGTGACCGCAACTTGAAGATACGTCACCTTGGCTTTGGTGGCGGCGGACGCCAAAGCGGCGGCCGCCGCCGTGGCGATGTTTCCTTCTCCGATGTCGTGCTCCAGCTTCTTCCTCTTCTCCTCGCTTTCCTCCGCCGCGGCGGCTTTCTCGTCCTTCTCCTGCTCGCTGGAGGACGTCTCCATGGCTTCGTCTTCGTCTGTCGGCGACAAAGCCGGGAAGTTAGTCGGCGCTTCTCCTCGTAAAAAAAAGATGGCGACGAGGACCCACCGGCAGGAACGGCCTTGGGTTCCTGTCCTTCTTCGCTGTCGTCGTCTCGCTCCGACGCGTCCCCGGCGTCCTTCCGGACCTTCTCCGGGGGATCCGGTTTGTCGCTTTTCTCGGCGGACTCGCTGGGTTTCTCTGCCTCGTCTTTGGACTCGGCCTGGGTGGGATCGTAGGGCAGACATTTTGGATTCCGTCAAACTAGCGAGGGATGCGCAATCGGACAAGCATGCATGTACATCTATGTGTATGTATATGTGTGCTTATATATACGTATGTGTGTGTGTGTGTGTGTGTGTGTGTATGTGTGTATGTATGTATGTGTGTGTGTATGTGTGTATGTGTGTGTATGTATGTGTGTGTATGTGTGTATGTGTGTGTATGTGTGTGTGTGTATGTGTGTGTGTATGTGTGTGTGTGTATGTGTATATGTGTGTATATGTGTATATGTGTGTATGTGTGTGTATGTGTGTATGTGTGTGTATGTGTGTATGTGTGTATATGTGTGTGTATGTGTGTGTGTGTGTGTATGTGTGTCTGTATATATATATTTCAGCAACACGCTTATTTATTTATATATTTATTTATTAACCCACTTATTACCTATCTATTTATGTCTAAAATGCCTTTCCTATTTCTGCATCCTCACCCCCTTGCTACTGTGACAACGAAATTTCCCGAATACGGGATGAATAAAGTTATCCAATCCAATCCAATCCAATCCAAGACTGTCTTTGATGTACCGAATTTTCTCGCCCATTAGCCGCCTCCGCGTATAAGCCGCACCCTTAAAATGGTTGAATTTGACCATTTGTCTCATAAGACGCCCCCCCCCTGATTCCCAATTTTCACACAATTGTGTTACTTTGAGGGATTGATTATTATCAATTTTAAAATAAATGACCACATCGGCCGCTTTGTTTTGCATTATGGCATGTCAAGTCTAATTTGTGCACATATAAGCCGCACTCTCGACTCAGTCAATTTTTTGGGCGACAAATTTGGGGTCACACGAGAAAATACGGTAGGATTTTTTTGGGGTGGTTGTTATCAGAAGCCAATCAGGATGCCAATAGAGACGTGGTGTCCTCACCTTGTCCCCCTGTTGAGAGTCCGTGTCCGTCTCAGTCTTCTCAGCAGGACTTTCTGTGGGCTCTACAAGGGATGCAAAAAAGACAGCGTGTGGTCACAGAGATTGACAAAAGCCAAATGGGGATGTTTTCTGATTGTTTTTAGGAATTAAAGTGAAAATAACCTATTGGAAAACCATCAGCATTAGCCAATTCATCCCAGACATGTTTTAATCTTTTTTCTGCATTAAACTGAGAAGACTATATTTTGAATTTTTATACATTTTCTAAAAATGTTGCAACACATTCTGAATCGCCATTGTTTTCTAGATGACACGTGACATATTTCTCATTTCAAGACCGAGTACGCAAACGTGGCGAAAGCGCACTGATTCCACGTGAGTTTTAATCTGTAAAATAACATGGCCATGGCGGAGAGAAAAACATCCTAAGTGAGATTTCATCCAGAATAACATATGACGAAGGGAGTGGAAGATAAACATGATGTGCAATGACCCACTTTTCCTTGGACCCCTCGGGCCCCTCCCCCCGGTCCCTTAGCCCATCTGCTCAGTAGTTTTAATCCACTGGTTAACGTGGCAGATTGTAAAAAGGCATTAGAAAGACATCTGCATCTCTACTGCCCCCCAGTGTTTGCACTCGGGAATACATAGATGCAGATTTAAATGGAGTTTTTTTTGGGTCAATTGCGCAAATCTTTCAAATTAATTAGGGAGGAAAAGTAAGGCCGCTACGATTAATTACCTTGTTTAAATTTTTTTTTTTAATTTACATAGTTGATACACCGTTTAAAACGCCTTTTAAGATTTCCCTTCTTATTTTTTTAAATAAATGAAAGTAGTAAATAAGAAAATATTTATACATTATTGCAAACAATAGAGGAAAGCAATAAGTCGAGAAGTATTTTTTGTTCCATTTCGGGATTACATAAAAAAAAAATACAAAAAAGGTTAAATGGGAGAAAAAAAAACTATTTTTGACACTTGGACTACAGAAATGTAATACATTTATATATTAAATATATTACATATATTACTTTGGGGCAACGCGAGCGAGCTCTTCCACATGACTCACCCGTCTTCTCCGGTTCTTCCGGAGCGGTCCCGGCGATCCCGCTGCTCTCCAGTCCAAAGGCGGGGTCCACCTTGCCCGTGTTCCTGGCCGCCTCTTGGACCTTCTTCACGTGGGCCTCCACCAGCTCGGCGGGGACTTCTTCACGCACGCGGGAGAACTCCTCTGCGCGAGATCCATCTCGTTACACCACACATTTATCATTACTCTTCTTAATCCCGTGTAACTAAATCGACATTACCCAGCGCGGCCTTGGCGGCGGCGGACGCCACCCTGGGGTCCACCACGGAGGCCAGGAAGGCCACCGTGCTCATGACGGGGTTCCCGGACTGGCTGAAGGGGATGGGCTGGTAGGCCAGCGGTCCCAGCGACGCCTCCGAGCTCTCCAGGTAAGGATCCTCGATGGGCAGGCGCAGGAAGTGCAGGATGCACTCGTCTTGCGTGCGCGAGCCCACGTGCTCCGACACTTTGTTCCAGTCGTCTTTGTACATCTCCAGGGCCTGCCCACAACGGGATTCTCTGCTCGGGACGGGTTCCTCGCGGAGGAGGCTTCGAGACGTTACGAGGAGCTCACCTCCAGTAGGAGTAGGGTCTCCTGCTCGGTCCACTCTCGCGTGGACACCAAGGATTTAACCTGAAAGCAACAGAATCGATGCAGAAATTCAGCAAAAGTGTACCGTATTATTCGGACTATAAGAGGCCTTTTTTTCCCACTTCGGTATGGAATAATTTAATTTAATTATGACAATTAGGCTTTTGTTGTTGTTGATGATGATGATGACAGGGCCTATGTATGATTATTATTATTATAACTTGACCCAAATAGCATGGTGGCGCTCATGAGACAGTGAGAGACAATTAGCACTTCAATAATCGCAATTCCGACCGGAGGTCATAAAAGTCACGTGAGCAGTACAGCCAGGAAGTGTGTCTGTAGCGGTCTACTTTGTCATCCCTAGGTAACATGGTACCCCATAAAAATAAATATTTATTTATTTATTCACTTATTTATGACCTATTTATTTATGTCTAGGGTGTCTTTTGCTGTGTCTGTATTCTCACCCTCTTGCTACTGTGACAATGACATTTCCCGAATACGGGATGAATAAAGTGATCTCATCTAATAAATAAAAACGGGAAAAAAAACATGTTTTATGCAAAATACGGGTTAGTTTTTTTCTTGAATTTCATTCAAAGACGTCAAAATTAATTTTGTTTAGCGTTTTATCTGTTTATCTTTTCTCTATTTTGAAATAAATGACCGTATCGGCCACACGGTCTTGTGTTTTGTGCATGTCACGTCTCATTTGTGCGCATATAAGCCGCACCCTCGATCTTGTGTTTTTTTTTATAGCGACAAATACGGCGTAAATGCGAGATAATACGGTAATTGTAACATCTCCCACCTTTGAGTTCTTCTTGTACTGGTCAGTGCGGAGGCCAAAGTTCTGGAGGTCGATGGCTTTGTCCTTCAACTTGTCTGAGAAGTTGGGCATCTGCTGCGGAGGCGGAATCTGCCCAACGGGAGCGAGCGCATTCCGAGCATCACGTCGCCGTTGGCCGCCGTCGGCTCGACAGACTTACCGGCGGAGGTCTGTGGTTGAGAGGCATCAGGCCGGAAGGCGTGTCGGCCAGCACCGTGAAGTGGGGAGTGGGCGGGGGGCCCATGGGCAAGGGTCTGCTGTCAGAGTCCACCTGGTAGTTGACCAGACCCCACTGCTCCAAGAAGGCGTGGACCCTGCAGGCCACACCGCGCAAATTACTTTTTTTACCCACGTTGAACTGATACCGGCTTTCGGTACAAAATCCCAACGACAAAACTATTGACAGACGCTGTACTTTTAAACTTGAAAACTTAAGGACCCCGAGCTGTCCACTTAGGTGCCTGAACGAAAAGAAACAACATATCTACTAACCTGCCTTTTAATTAAAACAACGGAAAACACGGGAAATTTATAACATTGTGAAATTGTCATTTCTGTGATTAAAATGCAAGCAGGTTCTCATCAAGATAGACATATTTCTTTTTTCAAATTGAATAATTTTGATATTTTGCATTTACTAAGACAGGCATACAGACGCTCCCCTACTTACGAACATACGACTTACGAACAACGGTACATACGAACATGTCTGCAAATTGCGTTTATGTCGAAAAATGTTCGTAAGTTCGATTTTGTATGCGCGCCTTTTTCCGTGTAGTGCTTCTTTCCGCCGCTAATACCGACGCCTGGCGCTGTCAGAGCTCAGCTCACCCAGCATCTACCTTCCTCTGCCCAGTTCGTTGCAGTGCGGAAGTGCGTGAATGTATCTCCAGTGCGCAAAGAACCTTTTTCATTTGTATCATTAAATATCTCGTGCATCCATTTTTCAATACTGTTGGTAAAAAGCGAAAGGCTTCTATTGAGGGAGTTGCAAGGAAGAGGCAAGCCATTTCATTTGAAACGAGTGGCAATAATAACGAAGCTTGATGCGCGTGAGAAAGTGGTGAGCGTTTCACGGCCATACAACTTGAATCATTCGACCGTCAGTACCATTTATAAACAGAAAGATGGAGCAGCAGGACCCAAATATTGAACGTTGCACAAAGTTTGCAAATCAATTGAATGATGCCATACAGTGCTACCGCATCATTTATGATGAAAAAAAGAAGAAAACTGTGCAATCGTCATTAGATAGCTTCTTTCGGCCAGTTTCTAGTAAATCTCTCTCTCTCTAATGTATGTATACAGTACTCTATGTATTCTCTCCATGTTATTTTTTTTTCAGTACAAACCAATGTGTGTTACTTATACAAGCCTTAAACATACAAATGCACTTATATAAACCTTCAATATACTTATATAGGCCTTAAACATAAATTCTAATACAAAATATAGCACTGAATCAACTTACAAACAAATTCAACTTATGAACAATCGCTCGGAACCTAACTCGTTCGTAAGTAGGGGAGCGTCTGTATTAACTTCCATCAGGTTCTCATCAAGATAGACTTATTTATTTTTTCAGATTGAATAATTTGATATTTTGCATTTAGTATGACAGGCATATTAACTTCCTTATGATATTGTAATTTTGATTGATACACTAATCTCAGAAATAGCATGTGACTTTGATGATTTTTCTTAGGATTTTCCCTTCAAAGTAACACATTTGTACTCCTATTAAAACCATGAATATGGAGGTAAAAATTGGGTATCAAGGGCGGCTTATACACGAGAAATTGAAAAATGCAACCATTTCAAGGCAATTTTAAGGGTGCGGCTTATACGTAAGTAAATGTGGTATTTTCCAATAAATATGGAAGTGGAATAGATCATTTGGAGAGTTATTTTTGGGGTGACTGACCTCATAATGGCGCACACGTCCCCTGTCAGGTTCCTGCGGCAGGAGGTGGAGGTGAGGTACTCTTGGGGGTTGAGGCGGTACGTGTCGATCATGAAATTGCGGTAGGCCAAGTATCTGTTGAAGAGGTCAAAATGTCATTCTTCAAATCTATAAGGACGTCATTTCACTCTTCTTTCATCCCCCGAAATAAGACCCTTGCAAGAACGTGTCCCACAAAGGCTCAATTCTGCTCACATACCCCACCATAAAACTGACTATTCTCGTCAAATGTATTCATGTTAATGTCATTTTTTCTTCTTCTCTATTTTAAAGTCATTCTTAAAAAACTTGCTCTTCATTTTTGTTTTTTTTAAACTATTGCCTTTGAAAAATGGATTAGAAACCTGAAAAAAAAAATTAAATCAGAGGTGAGCAAACTATATATATAAATACATATTTCATCTGAAAATGTGCTTTTTATTGCAACTTCAGTCTTAAAAAAATCACATTTATTCTTTTGAACATTAAAAATAACAAAGTTACACAACTTAACTTAGAAAAACTAAGTAAAATGAATATTTATTACAAAAATAATTCTTTAGACTTTTTCTCTGTTGCAAAAACTCTATAAATGACTCTAAATGTCTGACTAGATGCACGTGTTTTGTCCTAAATATACAACGTGGGAATTTGCGACTTACAGACGAACAAATAAAGTCTTCTTGAATTTCGTGTGCGGTCGATTGGTCGCCATCTTTTGGTCGCCCCGACCGCGACAACAGGCGACCAAAAGACCGGCGACAAAACAAGGTAAAACAAGACGGTCAACGCATGAATAAAAGCCAACAATGGCCATGACCAGTTTCACTGAGTTGACGTGTGAGTGTAGAAGAGTTTGTATGTACATGCGTTGTCCCTTTAAGAAGCGACGTCAGTTCAGTCGGTCTTAACAAGTTCCCCAACAAAAAACAATCAAAGTCCGGGAAATTTGGAGCTTCTCTTTAGCCTAATAATTACTAGGGCATTCAGTATGACTAAATAGTCATTCGCAGTTTGTATTTAGGGAATTTGAGCAACCATTTCAATGGTCATTATGAATTAACCTTCCGGGCGACCAAAAGACCGGCGACAAAACAAGGTAAAACAAGACGGTCTACGCATGAATAAAAGCCAACAATGGCCATGAGCACTTTCACTGAGCCCACTTGTGAGTGTAGAAGAGTTTGTATGTACATGCGTTGTTGTCCCTTTAAGAAGCGACGTCAGTTCAGTCGGTCTTAACAAGTTCTCCAACAAAAAACAATCAAAGTCTGGGAAATTTGGAGCTTTTCTTTAGCCTAATAATTACTAGGGCATTAAGTATGACTAAATAGTCATTTGCAGTTTGTATTTAGGGAATTTGAGCAACCATTTCAATGGTAATTATCAATAACCTTCCGGGCGACCAAAAGACCGGCGACCAATCGACCGTGTACCCTTGAATTTAGTGGGTGTGTCTGATTTAAATTGGGTCCCCCACAGCTATCAGACTCTATTCTCCTCCAATGAGTTCTGTTTTGTTGTCCTTAGTTTGAATTCCCGCTTTGCCACTCACATTTCTGGCGTCTTGGACTTGTTCTTCCCGTTGAAGAACTCCGGCAGGGCTCTCCTCTCGATTTCGTGGATGCTGCAAAGGGAGAAAGAGAGGCTCGAGTCTTGGCGTTGGGGAAGTGGCAAATTTCTGTCCGACTTACCAGTTGTAGTCGAACCAGGCGCTGTAGCTGGGGATGATGATGTGGTGGGTCTGCTCCGTCACGTTGTCCTCGCCCGCGTCCATCAGGCGGCTGATTTCCGCTTTGCTTTGGTCTTCGTCATCCTGAAGACAAAATTGATTCCATTGTGCAATATGAGCGTTAGCTAAGGATGCAATTTTGACTTAGACGGGCCGCCGTAAAACGCATCACCTTTCCGCCAGACAGCACGGAATCGTCCTCCATATCGTCTGCGTGGAGAAGCGAAACAGTCAACGCGATTCTGCGACGGCGGGGGGAGGCGACGGCGTAACGTAACGTACCCACGTCCGCTCCGTTGTCTCCTTTGAGCGGCGCGTTGTCGGCGTCCTTCTTGGAATGGGCTGAGCGGACGGACACGGGGCGTCGTCACACGAGCGGGATCGTGCCGGGGACCTCCGCCGTCGGGACGTACCGTTTTTGGAAAGGCTTCCCTCCTCCATGCTGGCGCCGGCCGACGAGTCGTCCGGGTCCTTGGAGGCGTCGTCCTCCGTGTCGTCCTCTTCGCCGCGGTGCCCTCGGCGTTTCCAGTAATGGCCTTGGTTCCTGGAAAAGGAGCTTCACGTTGGTTTCCCGAGAAGACTTTATTGAAATATACACCTGAACGATGATGATTGGACGCCTATCACGTCTTTGTCACATTGTGCATGTCGTCTTTAAGCCGTACCCTCGATTCTGTCGTCATTTTTTTTGTCCCACAAATGCGGCTTATATGCGAGTAAATACAGTAATCATAAAGAGAAACCTAAAGCTTGTACAAAGTAAATACTTTTCAACATTTTTGATGGCAAAATATTTATCGATCAGTTTTGGTCAATTCAAATGTTAAAAAATACGAGAATCTTTAGTCGGTTTATATGTGAGTAAATACGGAAATTATAAAGAGAAACCTAAAGCGTGTACAAAGTAAATACCTCTCAACATTTTTTATTGTAAAGTATCCATAGATAAGTTTTAGTCAATTCAAATGTTAAAAAATACAAGAATCTTTAGTTTATGTATTTGTTTTATAAACGCATGAAATAAACCAAAACCATCATATAACATTTATCCTTTAACATCTACTTAAATAACAAAAAAAGCTAATGCTTGATTCTTTCTAAAAAAAAAATGTGTTAAAAATACAAAAATCTTTAGTTTATTTATTTGTTTTGGAAACGCATGAAATAAACCAAAACCATCATATAACATTTATCCTTTTTTAACATCTACTTAAACAACAACAAAACTAATGGTTGATTCTTTCTATCAAAAAAATGTTGCCTGAAAAACAGACATTTCAAAACATAGCCGTTACCTGACAATCAAAATTGTTATTTATCAGTGAACAGTTATTGATGGCAACAATTTTTTCCATCCACAAAATAAAATGGGAATGATTAATTTTTAATCTGATGATTTTTCTTTTTTGTATCATTCCTGTTTCAATTTTTCTCCATACACGCAATAAGAAAGACATTTTTTAACAAAAAATGGCTGTGTTAAGACCTACCGTATGCATGCATGTACATCTATGTGTGCTTGAATGTGTATGTATGTGTATATATGTGTATGTATATGTCTATGTATGTGTATGTATATGTGTATGTATATATATGTGTATATATATGTGTGTGTGTATATATATATGTATATATATGTGTGTGTGTATGTGTATATATATATCACCCTCTTGCTACTGTGACAACAAAATTTCCTGAATACAGGATGAATAAAGTTATAAAAGTTAAGTTATTCTGATCAACTCCGAAAAGGACGAGGACTTTTTCCTACCCCTTTTTGCCGCCCTTCTTCCGGGACTCGGCGGGCGTGCTGGGCGGCGAGGGCGAGCGCCTCCTCTTCTTGCCGGCGGCGTTGGCCTTGCGCTCCTTGCGATCGGGCGTGCGGGAAGACGACTGATCAGACAAAGGCCCGTGCGGAGCGAGGGATGGAGGATGAGATAAGAGAGTGGCAGAATGAGAGGATGAAACATTCTCACAAACACCGGGTAGGGGAGGGGAGGAGAAGAAGGAAGAAGAGGATGCAGTGGCGCTGAAATTCCAGCAGGGTTCCTTTTCGTCTTTTTTGCAACGATAGAAGACACCGATCAAGTTGAATTTATGACTCCAATTACCATCCAAGGGATTTTTGCATTCCATTTGGAGGATGGGTCGACCGGAAAAAGGTCATTTTAGTAGTGCTTTCTTGTTTCAATAGTGTAAAGATACAAATATGATAAAAGAAGCCATGTGCATTATAATGATACATTTTGCTACTTATCTTTACTCTGTAACTGCGATAAAAAGTATTTCACTCCCACTGACGGCAAAAGGCATCCAATACAACTTGACTGGGGGTTGGCAGCCATCAAAAAGTGAACAATATTTATTTAAAATCAATTTGAACAAAAGTTCAATGCACATGAAAGAGGGAAAGTATTTCCCGCCCTGTTACACTAAAATTAAATCCAAGAAATTTGTCAAAAATGGCCGAATAAAAATGAATAAAAAGCGAGGCAAAAAAAAATTAAATACTGTGTCTGTCTTATTTTTATGAATTGAACGCCAGGGGTAGAGAACCTATGGCCCGGGAGCCATATGTGGCTCTTCTGATGGGTGTATATGGCTCTCTGCTAACCTGTGTGGTAAAATATGGGAACCGCTGGTGAGAGACCACCTTAGCCCCGAACGCACCAATGAGAGCGTCACACTGTGGCCCCGACACTATCTCTAGCGCCTTTTTAATCATATTTTTTCTTCATTATACTCTTCTGCATGCTTACTCTCATTGATTCTCATTGATTAGCAACAGTGAAAAAATATTCTTAAAAGAATTCAGACTTTTTTTTACTTTCAAAGTGGTGAAATGATTAATAAATCCACACAATTTCATGTATTTTTACTTTATAAAATAATGTTTTATAATAATAATGTGGAATAAAATGGAATGTTTGAAAATATGAATTGTTTATGGCTCTCTTCGTCCAAAAAGGTTCCCGACCCCTGATTTAGACTTAAGACTGAACTCGGTTTTAACAAATTGGACGTTTATCGTCGTCAATGGCAATGAACGAGCAACCCGGAGGTCCTTTGGAAGAGGAGAAAAAGGGAATTAAGAAGGATGATGACAAACAAGACGGACAGACGGACAAGCGGCTCCGTGCAAGAAGACATTATTCAACAAGCAGACACCGACCGGATAGGTTTTGAGACTTTTCACCAGGGCGTCTCAAAATTTTAGACCTGAGGAAATGGAAGAAGGAGTTACCTCCTCCTCTTTCAGATAGATCTTCTGACGGAAGCTGACGGGTTTTTTGTTGTCGTCCACCTCGTAGTCTTCCTCGTTCATCCACTCGTTGAAGGCGTCCGTGTCCAGGACCCACCTGGCGTGGACCTGTCCATTCGGGAGAAAAATAATGAAATAAAGCTACCGTATTTTCACGACTATAAGGCGCATATAAAAGTCTGAAATTTTCTCCAAAATAGACAGGGTGCCTTATAATCCAGTGCGCTTTATATATGAACCAATACTAAAATTGTTATCACCATAAAATAAATCAGTGGATAGGGTACACCATCCGCTACAGCTCTCACAACTACGGCAAGCAGCCTCCGCCCGACTCTACTATTTCCCCCGTAGAAAAAGTACTGCGCAGTGACTGCTGGGATATGTAGTCCTTTTGTCAATACACCCAATGGATTGTGGCCTGTACATCGACATCAACACAGCTTTAAGAAAGATAGAAGACAGCCTTGGAATAGTTACGCTAGCTACTAGCTAGCTACTATTTGCAAATGGATTGTGGCCGCCTGGACGAACGTATAAAACTCAGCGTTCTTGATGACTCATTTGGACAATTGTTCAATTCGGACACAGAAAATGAGGACTTTGATGGATTGGTGGGTGATGATGACGTGAGTACGTTGTAAAATGGCTAAATAAAGTACAACCGAACTCAGTTTTGCTTCCGTTGCCTTTTTAAAAACGTGTTTTTAGCGCGTGTCCGTATGTTTAAGGTGGTGTATGTTTTGCAATGACTGGCTGCGTCTTTAAAAACGGTGCGTCCTGTGTGTGTGTGTGTGTCAAATACAGAAATAGCACCAGTTATTGACACTGCGGCTAAAAGTTATGCTTCCGTTGCCTTTTTAAAAGCATGTTTTTAGCGTGTGGTTGTACCGTGCATTTGGTGCATGTAGCACCAAATTAGTATGTTCGCCGTCATCCTGGGTGTATTGACAAAAGAACTATATATCCCAGCAGTCACTGCGCACCGGAAACCGGAAATAGAGTTTGGGGCTGCTTCCGGTACCCAGCGCTATTGCGGATCGATATTCATATATAATATATATGCGTCTAAAAAACGGTGCGTCCTTTGTGTTTAAAATACAGAAATAGCACTCGTTACTGACACTGCGGCTAAAAATACGATGCGCCATATAGTCGTGAAAATGCGGTATTTAAAAGGAGCAACAACAACAACAAAAAATGACCTGCCATTTTCTCATTCTCAAACTCATTTTGCGACAAGACAACTATGCTCGGCGGATTGCCGTCCAATCGATTTAGATATAAAAGTCCGGTCGCTTAGAAGGAGCTCACCTTCCACGGCCGTTCGGCGCTCGGCGGCTCCTCCACGTCGGCGTCCACCTCGCCGCCCGGCATCCAGGTGTCGTAGCTGATGAGACCAGACGTTCCCGTTCATTTGTGGAAATGTGTCGTCCTTGACGGACGCTCCTCTTTTACTCACCTGTCTGGGTAGAGACCCCAGTGAACCAGAACCTGCTTGTCCTTCCTCAGGACAGGACGCAGCCACTCGTCTGCCATATTTAAAAAACATATATATTTATACATGAACATATGTAAAAGAAAGAAGGCCATAAGAAAAAGTTCCGACCTTCGTCCTGCTGCAAAGGACTGGGGAAAATGAGATGGGTGGCCTTGGACTTGTCTTCGGTGATGGAACCCTGCAAGGAGAGCGGTCAAGTTCTCCAAGGAGCCACGGGGTTGGCGTCATGCTCACCTGGAGCCTCTTGATGGCGTCTTTCAGCTTACTGGCTTGCTTGGCCTCCAAATCAGGGGACAAGAAGACGGTGGGACGTGTCAGGCAGTTGTTCTGGAAGAACAGGTTCGAGTGGGGTTAAAGGTGGGGAGGTCAAAGGTCACAGGGGCGGAAATGACAGTGGTACCTCTACCTACTAAAGTAATTCTTTGCAGAACTTTTTTCGTAAGTTGAAAATGTTGTAAGTAGGTGTACTTTATATGTAAATTCTCTAATTTGTTCCACAATCCTCACACAACGACCAACTAAACCCTTTAAAACTGGTCAAAGTGTCCCAATTTTGTATGAAAGATGTGAGGAAACACACAAAAATTATAAGGAAATGATTTATTAATGTCTTAAAATAGATAACGCATATGAAAATGTGCCCTACCCCGCCCACTGAAATGGTTACCTTCGCAGCCGTTATTATGGGAGACGTAATACCCGTTTGTTCGCCGATGGCGGCAAGAGCCCCTTCTACCAGGGCCGAAAGCCGTCCACTTTGTACTACATTTTAGACTTTTACGTGTGCCCTATGTATGTGTGCGTCTAAATATGTGCTGCGATTATTTTACGGCCAATATAATCCAATTTTCTAGTTGGACATACCTGCACCAAGTTCTTCTCCACATTCAAAAACATCTCCACATTCCTGTCCATACGGGACGGGCTCTGCAGATCGAAGCGCCTCCTAAAAAAGATCGCGACCAAAAGCAGCCATGACGAAAAAGAACCAGGATGTGAAGTTGTAAAAAAAAAAATAATAATAATAAAAAAAAAAAAATCCTAGCGCAAACTCACCAGCCCTGCTCGCTCTTAAACTTGTAGACGGAGCCCAAGATGTGACAGAGAGCGCCCCCTGCCTTCATGTCCAGGAAGCACTTAGCCTTGAGGGAAAAGATGAGCAGTGAGACGCCTTTGATTGATTGAATTATGGATTTGAACATGCTTATATAAAATAAACAAAGGTAATAACTTAAGATATTGTGAATTGAAATTCCACAAAAAACAAAACACATTCAAAAGAAATAAAACTAAAGTTAAGACTTATTTAAAGCTGACTCGTTAATAGAAAAGTTCAGCGTCAACACTTGTTTTATACCAATCTGGTGTAACTTTAAAATACAAAATATTACTGCCATATAGCATAATTTCAGATATTCTACCATTTCTGCACTTAAGAGTATAATCTGCTCTTTAATATGACCTGTTCCTCATCATAATACTTTTTTTTTTTAATTTGCTTATACAAGAGTATTGCTGTCTCCACACCAATAATATTTCATAACACCACTCCCCCGTCGTGGAATATAGAACAATGTGAATTTGCCGATTAGAACAATGTGAATTTGCCCAGGATGAATATCAAAATGGATACCGGCAACTTGGTGAGGGCAGGATTGTTGACTTTGCGTCCGAACGAGTCCTCCTGGAACTGGAGAAGTTGCACCACCAGGCCACCCAGGGATTTGCTTGAGGGGGAGTCATTCTGCACGTACTAAAACACACAAATACACATTTTACATGACTGCAATTTAACAAAAATAATAATAATTCTGCGATATCACATTGGCCAATTCTTCTACCGAATCAAAACGCGACTGAAACGAACTTTAAACGTGTGTTTTTGGTGGAAATGACACGTTGGCTGCACTACCACTCCCGTCCACTGAGTGGCAGCACCGAACACTTGCCCCTTGCAATCTTCTGAAATAACTGCACAAATGAAGTTTAAATGCCCCAAAAATAACAATGTTCTACCTCAGTATTGTTGCACCAAAGCTATGTTGCACAGTTCTAACTTGAATACATTATTTTTGGTCGTTTAGCCATGCGGTAATTAGTATACATTGAATGCTCATGCTAATGTTTTGAACAGCCATTTTATTAATGTAAGAAATTTGAACTTTTCTGCTATGTAAACAGTAAAAATACACAAAAGTAGTTAAAACGTATACAAGTCATATGCTTCCATTGTTTGTGTTAGACGTCCAATCTTTTGTCTTTTTCCATCTTTCGGGTGTAAATTGAAAAGAGTTTATCACTAAGAGTTGTCCAATCCATTTGAAGCGGGAAAGTGGCAGCAAATAAACAAACGATGGCGACGTTGAAATACGCATGCGTGCGCACATACACACGCAGCCGTGAAAATACCGACCCCATATTTACCGAGCGATAAATTAATGTAATGCTTATCTCGACTATCTTATTCGTTGCAAAGGCAGAGCGTATTTTATTCGAAATGAAGCACAACCACGTATAATATTTGTACATTTGACATTTTTAACATGTAATTGTTTAATAACATTAGCCAGTGTATGCTAACCAGTGGGCTAGCCCGGGGGAGTATTCGATAAAAAGTGCAGATTTAAAAGCCACTTCAAGTGTGAGCCACACTATACGTTAGTACGTACAAAGTCATTGTCATAAGCCACCCAAAACAGTATATTAAAGCTGGGTTAACTGGCATAAAAGCGGGCATTTAATGCGAAAACTAGCGTCGGTCGTCCATTATCGGCGCGCCGCGGCCTTCATTAAAATCAATGGGAATCATGCTAATGCTAACTCAGCTAACCTTCTTGTAGTGCTTGCCGATCCACAGACGAACCGTCTCCAGTTGGGATATGGTCTCAGAACTCTCCCAGAATTTGGTCGACGGGCCTCCGTCTTTTTTGCGGGCAAGGGCAGTCCCACCACCGCCGCCGCTACCGCCTACGGGGCCGGTGGTCGGGCCGCTAGCAGTGGTCGCCGCCGTTGCCATTGTGTTTTTGTTCGCTGCGTTCGTCTTTCTGCTTCGCCGCTTTGCTCCGAGCAACCGTGTAGCCGTTACTGCGCGTGCGCAGACGTGCTTGCTTTTCAACTACCGCGAAACGCGAGATTTTGTGCATTGTGGGTAGTGTAGTCTGTCAAGTTATTGTCCAAAACGGCCTTTCTATGACGCTGTATCCCGTATGACACTTTACACACGCATAGACTTACATATTGATATCCTAATTTTTATTTATTCATTCCGAATGTTTTATATTTCATGACGCTCAGGAAATTAGATTAAACTTGGTTCCCATTGATGTCAGTGAATTGGACGATGATCATTGTTAGTGACACAAAACCATAAAATAACAACTAAAAAATGAGCAGTAATAGTTTTATTACAAGTAATCAATGATTTGAAAACACAAACTGACAAGGCACATGAAATACAAACATGATACATGCCTGGGTTATTTTTCACAAAGAAACACAAATGCACACTACAAAAACATTAAACATTTCAACGAGCTATCGAAAAAATAGTATTGAATGAAGGCACAAAATGTATTTTCGAACCGTTTATATTTTCCATCATAATTCTATACGACACCAAGACGACATATCTCAGCAGTTAGACAAAAAGATTCAAGTTTTTAAGCGTGTAAGCAAAGATTCGAACCTTTTGACATAACAAAGCTTTATAGGCAACAACCATTCATTAGGAATTGAAATAAAATCAAAATAGTGGTCCTATATAAAAAAAAAAAACTCCAGCATATAGTATAAAGAAGTTACTGCTTATGCGTAGACAATATTTTAATTACCTTTTGACTGGCTTGCCGAATCGACAAACATTTCTTCAAAGGTGATTGCGTGAAATAATATTTACAGAATGTGATATTATGGAAATTTTAGAACATCTTTTATCGTTTTAGTTGTGTGTCTGGCACATAATAATCAAAAAGTAGATTGCGAATACAAAAAAAACATTTATTTCCTGAGTGTCGGGCCTCAACTGGCCAGAGTCGTACAAAGAGAGGAAGTCAGACCCACTACAGCGCCACCTAGTGAGTAAAATGTTTGACCTTTCGAGGTGCCCACCAAGTGGAGCGACAAGCAAACTCCTTCATTCGGCCGTGGTAGCGTCCGTGTTGAGTTTCTCCGTTTCAGGGGGAGCTTCCAGGTCCGACCGTCGGATGCCGTCGTCGTCGTTGCCGCCACCGGGCGGAGGTTTGGCGCCTCTGGCGAAGGGAAGGCCGTACGTCCTCCAAAATAGGAAGAGGTCCAACACGAAAGCCAGTGTCGCTAGGAAACCGAATGCCTGTCGGAGGAAAGGTTTCAAAAGGTGAAAAATTAAAGGATGGACACAGGCCCATTTTAGTTAGGATAACAATGCCATTACAGTCATCCCTCGATCATCGCGCATTCACTACTTTGCGATTTTTTTCCGCTATTAATTTTTTTTTTTTTTTTAAGTCAAAATCCAATCTGAAACTCATAGGCGGAAGCTACTAGGACTCATCACCAATGTTCCCTCTATTTTGTGCGCTCCATATGATTTGCTGTACGCAGAGAAATAGTGCGCAATTGCGCACGTGCGCAGCTTAGAGGGAACATTGCTCATCACTGAAGTAAAAACATAAAAAAATATATTTCAATTTTATTATTATTATTATTTAAATAGTGGTGACCCTACTTCTCTATTTTTTGATTATCGATGTCTGGTCTACATTAACCGTGATATTTGAGGGATTACTGTACAAGTTCTTGAGTTATCTCGAACACAAAGCAAGACAAAAAGATGGTTTCCTCTAACTATGAATTATTTAAGTAAGGTGATTGATTATGCTGGCCATAACATTTATTTTTGCACCGAGATTGCACTTACACTCAAGAGAACATTAAATTCCAGGAATAAATAAAACAGCTGAATGTATCTTCAAACTAAAACAATAAATAAATAGTGCCTTATTTCCACCAAATACAGTAAAATGTGTAAATTCACTTTTCCCATTGAATAAATAAATGAAGGAAACACAAACTATTCTCGCTAATGCATTAAAATTAGTGTTTTATACAACAAAAAAATAACTAGCTGCTCATTTAGCATCCACACTAACTACAAGTAGTACGTGGCTGCTAGCGTAGCCGTTAGCCACTCGCGGTTAGCGCTAGCTTTGTGCTAATCGCTAATTAACATGACAGGTACGCAAAAACAATGGTCTAACCTCCCTAGTACTGTTCAATTCCTTTTTTTTATGAATTCTTGAACAAGATATAGCTTTGCAAAGTAACATATTTGAACACAATTTAGCATTAGGGCTTAATGTGTAAAAGGGCTTGCTTAGCATGAGTCAGCAAAACTCATTAACACACACTTTTGACCTAAAAAGTCAGTTAGACCTTGATATGAATGAGATAATCATTGTTTTATAGGATTTTTAGTCATAAAAAAAGGAATGTTTCCTCACCACGGCACTTTTTTCCAGACTGGTGTCGTTGTTGCTGGCAGCAAAGACGATGGAGGCGATGAGGAAAACCAAAGCGATGATCAGCGTGTACACAAAGTCCTGCAATCGTCAAAATCAAAACATTAGTATGTCAATTTCAGTCAGATAAATCGCAAAAAAAGACAAAAATAACTCAAATCGGACCGCCACGATCACTCGACAACTTTATTTGGAAAGGAAATGTCAACATTTTTCATTCCTTCCTTCCTTTTCAGAACCGCATATCCTCCCAAGGGTCGCGGGGGGTGCTGGAGCCTACCCCAGCTAACTCGGGCGTAAAACACCCCAAATCAGCGGGCAGCCAATCACAGAACTCGCAACTATTTCGACAACCAATTAATTTTTTTTTTTAAATACAAAAAGGAAAAACCGCATATTTTTTGTATTTAATTTTCTGGTGTTTTTTTTTAACTATTTACACATATTCCTTTATTGATTTATTATTATTTTTCTGTATTTTATTTTGACGAGTACTAAAGAAATGTAACTTTCTTGAGAAACAAAATAATGGCACATTTGCGGTCCACAAAAAATATTCTGGCGTGCCGAAACTGGCCCTCGGGCCTCGGGTTGGACACCGGTGCGCACCCACGCAACAAAAAGTCATCTCGACATCTTGGCAAACATGTCGAGTCGGCATTTAAATCCCGAATACTTCCCGTAATGACAGCAAAGGCCTTCGTTGTGGTCACGTGACTTTTAAGAGACATTTTGGGACGATTTCCTTTCGAGAAAACCGAGCGAGGTCCTTAAAACCATTAAAACGAAAGTGTTCTCCAGTGCGTCTCACCAGTTTGGACCAGCATTCGATTCCCACCCTGCTGTGCAAGTTGGTGGAGAGGAGGATGAGGAGGAGAAGGGTGAAGAGGAAGGACGAGCAGCTGACAAACTCGAAAAACTCCAGCGCCGAGCAGTAAAAGCAGACGGTGACCACCTCCTCCAGGATGAACGCGATCATGGACAGCAGCTGGCGAGGGGGAGGAGTCAAAGCATCATCGTTAAGTTGCGTTCAAATGCGACCCCGTGACCCCCCAAAAATAGCCATGTGCGGTCGATTGGTCGCTGGTCTTTTGGTCGCGGTCTTTTGGTCGCGGTCTTTTGGTCGCGGTCTTTTGGTCGCGGTCTTTTGGTCGCGGTCTTTTGGTCGCCCCGACCGCGACAACGGGCGACCAAAAGACCGGCGACCAAAAGACCGACGACCAAAAGAGCGGCGACAAAACAAGGTAAAACAAGACAGTCTACACATGAATAAAAGCCAACAATGGCCATGAGCAGTTTCACGGAGCCGACGTGTGGATAAGAAGAGTTTGTATGTACATGCGTTGTCCCTTTAAGAAGCGACGTCAGTTCAGTCAGGGTCTTAACAAGTTCTCAAACAACAAAAAACAATCAAAGTCCGGGAAATTTGGAGCTTTTCTTTAGCCTAATAATTACTAGGGCATTAAGTAGGACTAAATAGTCATTCGCACTGTATTTAGGGAATTTGAGCAACCATTTCAATGATAATTATCACTTACCTTCTGGGCGACTAAAAGACCGGCGACCAATCGACCGGCGACCGATCGTCCGGCGACCGATCGTCCGGCGACCGATCGTCCGGCGACCGATCGTCCGGCGACCGATCGTCCGGCGACCGATCGTCCGGCGACCGATCGTCCGGCGACCGATCGACTGGCAACCGGCGACCAATAGACAGACTGACCTGCGACCAATCGACCGGCGACCGATCGGCCGGTGACCAATCGACTGTGTACCAAAATAGCGGCACAACGACTTAAATCCCGTCATACGACTATGATGACGCACCGGTCTCGTCCCGAGAGAAGTCGCCGCATCAAATCAACTTTTACCAAATGACATTTCCCATAATGCATCTGGCGACGAAACCCCGAAAGACGCAAATAGGTCAGAATTCTAACTTTATTCAAAATACATATTTGGACTTTTAACTCTCCTGATTCGGACTACTTCTAACCAATCATAGTAACACAAAGCGAAGGTGGCGTATTTTCCGCACTATAAGATGCAACCAAAACTTTTCCCCCCCTCAAAAGCCAGCAGTCCGCTTTATAATCAGATGCGATTTATAAATGAACCCGTATTGGCTAATCCTCGTATGAAATTCCCTTTAGCACAGCTCCGTCTAGTAGACGCATAACACCACTCCCAGCCTGTACAGCTCCATCTAGTGGAAGTATAACACAATCCCCTACGACTACCGCATCTTATAATTGGGTACAAAAAGTCACCCACTACCACAAAGACAACGTTAATCCCAATCCAAATCGGGGGAGCTCCTCGCTAAAAGTTTCCCGCCTTCCGCCGCCCCCGAATGCCGCAACGGCCGAAGATGTGCTAACGGAGCTGCCAGCTAACGGATGTGCTAACGGCAGCACTTTCACTTCCCGCTGGGCACTTCCCGCGGACGAGCCACAAAAGGAAGGGCGATTGGCGGCCAGCCGGCGTGGCCCAAACCGCACTTGAGAATTTGGAGAAACTATTTGGAGGACGCTCGTCCACACGAGTTGTCCAAACGCCGTTGAAGCGCCCGCGATCGGCCTTGGAAAAGACCTGGCGTGGCATAAAACCTCCATTTCAAATCCTTCTAACCTCCACAGAACCTTCTAGAATCCCCGAAACGGAACAGCGAAGGCCAAGTTTCCCCACGGCGCCGACTTCTCGCCGACGACGTGATTGGCCAAAGGCCGACTCACCACTTCCAGAAGCTTGACGACGAAGCGCACTTTGTCCAGATACGGCGACGGGACCCGAAAACAACCGGGGTTCGGGTTCGGCGTCGTGGTGGAGGAGTAGACTTCATCTTGGGCCATGATCCAACTGAGCCAGACATAATAAACCATGAAAAATATTTTAAAAATCAGTCAACACCAAAGTATGAGAAATATTGTATAATTTGGATATTAGCTTGCAAAAGTATCGTTAGCGATCGTGACGACAAAGCTAGCTAGCGACGTTCTGATCCCTCATCAGTTCTCCTTTCCAACTGCCGTTCGCCCTACCCAAGGTGTGCCACCGTGTAGAAAAGAGCGCCCGTTGCCCCGCCTGAGGTGATGATAAACATCCAATCGTTTGGCGTCCAATCATTGTTCGATAGCAAGGGTACAATCCGTTGAAAGTGGGAGCGAAATAAAATAACCGTGATAAAATAATTTCAATTCATGGTAGAAGCAGGAGAAAAAAAAATACTATTTTCTGCCCCCTGTCAACTGTCAACATGGCCTCACGGCAGCCATGTTGGTAGGGGCAACGTGCCCAACAAAGTCAATGCATTTTCCATTAAATCACCTCATAACTTTCTTTTTTCTCAAGCAATTTTAGAAAAAAGAAAATATTCATATCGTGGCTAGCCTAAAAATGGATTGGACGTTTCAATAATGATAATCTAGTACTTGAAAGTATGATTGGTCGCCACACTTCAAGTCTGTTTGCAAGAGTTCATTTAAGAAAAGTTGTTTTCCTTCTATACTGGTACTTAAAACATGCTGGATAATTTAGCAGAGTAGCCCCACATGTTCAAACTGGGAATAAAAGTCATATTTTCACGAGCAAAAAGAAAAATATTCCTTCTAACAATGGATTCCGAGTAAAAAAGGAAATTTAAAAAACATGGCAAGACAATTTAAGACTGATAAATGTCTTTCGTGATGTATTTGTGAATATTAAGACTAAAACAAGAAGGCATTTTTTAAAATGGATTGAATAACTGACGCAGTTTGGTCAAGAATTGCGCTTGTCTTGGAGAAGTGAAACTACGAGTTAATTTTACGGCAATTCAATGAAAACTTCTTAACGTCTTTATAGAAAAGGTTTTTGTTTGTTTAGTTTGTTTAGTTTGACTCACCTTTCAAGTAGTTTGCCAACGAAATGGTGACAAGTCGTCGAGTTTCCGCAGCCCAAAAATGACTGATCACATCTTCCGCATTCAGTTTTACTTTCGCCTAAAGCTAAAGAGTGGAAGCACCAACACTTCCGGTTAAACAAAATAAGGGTCTAGCGAGAATCTAAAAAAGAATAATAATAGACTACGTGATCACTATATTTGTATAAAACATGTAGAACAACGATGAGTTTAGTCAAATAAATCTGAAATTTGTGATTTACAGTAACGTTTAACTCTTTCGCTACCATCGACGGCTATAGATATGAAATCATCATGATTTGCCGTCTATCACCGTCAACGGGGGATAACTTATCGATTTATGAAAATTGTTCAAGCCGATTGATCGATCGCCATCTATAGTTTTATCAGCACTTCCTGCCTGTTCTTTCAGTCCTTCACATTAAAAGCCTGGCAAACTGTGTCCCGCTAGTTTTTATTAGTTTTCAGAAAATGAAATGAATAAAAATTCTTTTAAATTACAATTTAAAAAAATACAAATTAGAGAATATGTATTTATTTCTTTAAAAAAAGGAATATTATTAGTTTTCATTTTTCCTCTTTAAAATAATTCATTATAAATTGACTAAAATTACAATTAAATAATAAAATAACTTACTGTTATTTAGCTGTATACATAAAAATAAATACAAATGTTGGAAAATACTGGAGTATTTACTGTCATTTATCTTAATATCTGGATTTTTTAAAAACGGGTTGCAAAGTCAACAATGTCTCAAAACGATTCATGAATGTATTTTTTATTAGAAAATGAAAATAATAAAAATTATTTTAAATTACAATTTTAAAAAATACAAATCATAGAATATATATTTATTTGTTTAAAAAAGGAATATTATTAGTTTTCATTTTTCCTCTTTAAAATAATTCATTATAAATTGACTAAAATTATAATTAAATAATAAAATGACTTACTGTTATTTAGCTGTATACATAAAAATAAATACAAATGTTGGAAAATACTGGAGTATTTACTGTCATTTATCTTAATATCTGGATTTTTTTTTAAAACTGGTTGCAAAGTCAACAATGTCTCAAAACGATATTGAATAAAATTACAATTAAATAATAAAATTACTTACGGTTATTTAGCTTTATACATAAAAATAATTACAAATGTGAGAAAATACTGGAGTATTTACTGTCATTTATCTTATTATCTGGATTTTTTAAAAACTGGTTGCAAAGTCAACAATGTCTCAAAACGATTCATGAATGTATTTTTTATTACTAATTCATTTGATCATCGATTAGCTGACACACAAACACGATACGTACTCTTGTTATGAATCATAGGTGACCGCTAGAGGGAGACAACGTGCGGTTGTTTTGGAATAGGTGATTTCCGAGAAGTTGTCGTACCTGCTTACGCCCTTTCTCCTCGGACGCCAAAACCTGACCGTAATTCAACTCCAATCGTTTTTCAATCCACACTAAACGGCAGGTAAGGAACATTTAGTGTACTTTGTATGTATTACACAAAGTAGTAATTGTGAAGTGAACGCTCAGTGCTGTTGCTTCGGAAATCAAAACAATGGCGTAACATGTTTTTCTTACTCGCTAACGAGACGTGGACTCAAATATTAACCTCAGTTTAGAAGTACTCCTGACTAAAGACTAATATATACACTATTTGAAGTTTTAGGCAAGTTAAATGCGTTATAACACAAAAACAAAAAGCTGCAGTGTATGTAATGTCCGTCCGTGGCAGCACCGAGTTCAAAAAATGTTAAACCTGAATTCCAAAAACGATTAGAATTGGAATCAAATACAAATGGTTTAATTTATTGTACTTAAGACTCGTCACGCTTGTAACTACTGTTTTAGTTGGTACTAATAATGGACGAGACGTAGCAAAATGACAATATACTTTGCTACATTTGCGTTTACATCTAAATATTTTTGCCGTATTTGTTAGTTAACGAAATTTCTGCGTCATTTTTTAATGTTTTGATTTCGTCGTGCGCTCGAACGGAGACAAAACCCCGGATTTGGAGTTTTAGCGCGTTGTTTCTACGCGTCAGCCTGTCGGCCATATTGGGTGGGTCAGTAAACAAAAAAACAGGAAGAATTTGGGAAAAATGGAGAACAAAATGAGAAAGAAATAGTCACCAAAACGGTTTTGGCAAAGTATATTCAATATACTTTGGTAAATTTGCGTTTACATTTAAATATTTTTGACGTATTTGTTAGTTAACGAAATTTCTGCGTCATTTTTTTAATGTTTTGATTTCGTCGTGCGCTCGAACGGAGACAAAACCCCCGATTGGGAGTTTTAGCGCGTTGTTTCTACGCGTCAGCCTGTCGGCCATATTGGATGGGTCAGTAAACAAAAAAAAACAGGAAGAATTTGGGAAAAATAGAGAACAAAATGAGAAAGAAATAGTCACCAAAACCAGAACAAAAGATGGCAAAACACTCACGACTATTAGATCACTTATTTGGAATTGGAATTTTAGTCGTTATAGGCCCCTCTTCTTAAATGAACCCGAAAATGCCCCAAATGGGACCAAAAAAAGTGCTTTTTTTTATTTAGTCCCATCATAAATGTGTTTTTCCCTCGCAGGATGTCAGTGACCATGACCAAGGCGGACGGGGTCACCATGCTGACGCTGACCACCGACCCCAAAAGCAACTGGCCCCCCCTGTGCCAGATTCTGGGGGGCCTATGCTACAGCCCCGCCTGCTCCGTGTCCCGCCGCCTGGGGTCCGTCATGGGCACCTCCCAGTGGATCCTGGGCTCTCTGCAGGTCACGGTGGGTCTGCTCAACGTGGGTCTTGGGGCCATCCTCATGAGCTCCTGGAACGGTTCCTCCTGGCAAATGGATGTCACGGGCTATCCTCATTGGTTGGGAGCCCTGGTGAGAACACTGACCCTACCTTTAGTTTGTGGATGACGTAATAAGCCAGCATAACGTCCTCCTTTCTTCCCCGGGCGCAGTTCGTCGTCTTTGGCTCCGTCTGCATTTTGTCCGAGAGGTTTCCCAGTCCGTGTCTGGTGAGTCGCCCGTTTGAATCCCACTTTGAGCCCCCCCCCCGTCCCTCGTCCCTTCCCTCGCCACCTTTTCCCCGTTTCAGGTGCTGGTCAACGTGATTCTGAACTTTGCCGGGATCGGCTTCGCCATCGCCGGCGTCGTCCTTTACTCCATTAACGCGGCCAACGTGCAACTGTGGGGCGTGTGCCGGGACGACCGCGACTCCTTCTACGGAAGGCGTAGCAGCGCCACCCTCAGTCCCGCCAGGGAACTGTATTCTGACCGCTGCTTGGAGGGAAAACATCTGCTTCTGGTGAGCGAGCAAGTGTACGCTTTCACCTACAGTGGTACCTCGACATACCATGGTAATCCGTTCCGAGACTGAGAAAATAAACATTGTTTTAGATTTGTAAAAAAAAAAAAAACGGAATATTCAGGGAGTTTAATCCAGTACTTTTAATCCATTTATTAAAAAAAATCTAAATATTATATCTAAAATGGTCCGGCCCACATTGTAAAATCTAATAATATATTTAAAAAAAGCAAAAATAAACATTGTTTTAGATCTATAAAAAAACTGAATATTCAGGGCTTTTAATCCAGTACTTTTAATCCATTTATTAAAAAAAATCTACATATGATATCTAAAATAGTCCGGCCCACGTGAAATCGAGTTGACGTTAACACGGCCCGCGAAGCAACCCGAGTCTGACACCCTTGAAGTAGAGAGTGACTCCGCCTCCTTCCCGACTTGCTCCAGCACCCCCTTGACCACGGATAAGCGAGCCGCAAAACGAATGGATGAAATTTGGCTTCTTATGAAAATGGAAATCAAAGTCAACTTCATCCTAATGGAGCCCGATGGTTGGGCGTCCGTTCCCTAGATGCTGTTGTGGGGCATCTACCTGGTGGCCGTGGCGCTTTGCGTCCTGGAAGTCTGCCTGCTCATCAGCTCCTGCACGCTGGCCCTCAAATCTCTGTGCCAGAGCGGACGCCGCTACGACCAGCCGCCGCAGGTAACTTTTTTCGCCGCCCATCTAGGTTGGCAAAATGAGCCCGGGAATGCTACAAAAAGTGTACCGGGTTTTCTGCGGGTACTCTCCTGTTCCCTCCCACGTCCCCAAAAATGTGCGTGCTGGGCAGATCGGTCGCTCCAAATTGACCGGAGTCTGGAATGTGAGCGTGAATGGTCGCTTGGCATGGTGCCGGATGGGCCGGCACGTGACCGGACGATTCGCCGACGGACGGTTCGCCGAACGGACGGTTTGCCGAAACGGGATTGGCGCGCTCGCCCCGCCCCCGGATCGTGTGTGTACATGTTTTTCAACCTCGGCCCACGGGCCATATACAGCCCATTACAGATCACATTCATTTAGGAATACAGTGGTACCTCGACATACGAGCGTAATCCGTTCCGAGACTGAGATCTTATGACGAGGTTCTTGTAACTCGAGCGGAGGTTTCCCATTGAAATGAATGGAAAACAAATTAATTCGGGTTTTTTTTCCCACGACAACACACTCGTAAACGGAACAAACAAATTTAAATGAACTTGGATTAATATATACAGACACACTCAAACATACGTTTAATGTAACATTACACAAAACTGAATTCTAATTTTGTTCTGGCGGGTTAGCGGTTTGCCACGCCTCCACCCACTCTCACGTTCGCTATCGATGGACTGTTTGGTGTTGTACTATTCCCTTCAAAATATTCCCAAAATGATGCACACAAATGTCCTCACAATAGGATAACGCACGACGACCACTTGCCAACGAGAAGTATAGTCTTGTAGTACATTTTAGCGATCGCTCCGCTGCTCATAAAGACCGGCTCGCAACTCCCTCGTTGTAATGGCTCTGGTTGCAACCGCTTTGAACGGCGCCTATGAGAGAGAGTTGCGACCAGAAATATTACAAAGAGGGAATTGCCAGCCAGTGCCGCTGATGTTCTTAGGAGCAGCGAACGAGAAGTAATATAATACTCCTCGTATTAGATCATAAAAATAACAGGAAATGCAACAGCTCAGCTTACCCACGTATTGATTGTGGGTCATGAAGTTTTATTCTGAGAAAGGTTGCCATTGGCTATCTATGGGTGTTGTGTGCACCAGTATACTTCATTACCCAGAAAGCCCTCTTTTTGCCCGCGCATGCGCGTTGTGCGCTTCCTGGTCGTATGAGAAACTCGTCTGAATTAATCGTTCCGTGCTCGTAGATATTGTTATACACAAAAGAGATGCAAAAAAGACCTGGCTTGGTCGCATCACGAAATTTTGATCGCATGACGGGCGAATTATTCGATCGAAATTTTCGTCGTAAAACGAAAATATTGTATGACGAGGTACCACTGTATATGATAGGGATCAAGCAGGTTTACTGCCATCCAATCACGTCGGATGGGCTCCGGCACCCCCACAAAAGCGAACCGCAAGCCGAATACACCATTGTTACCCAAAGTCTTAAAACACTTGATTTATTTCTCATGTAATGTTGCTTTTCTCACCTTTTTTGAATTCCAGTTTTGCTTGAATTTTTCACATTTTCTTTGGCATTTTTTAGAGCGCCGACGGCGAGCCGGACGCCAAATACGAGCCGCTCGTCAATCAAAACGTGGAAGCCTAAATCGTCCTCTTCCTCTTCCTCCTCCTCGCACCTTATATTGCTGCTTTCTTGAATTTTATATCCAATTTTTATACGTGAAAAAAAGTTTGATGACAGCTGCTGCGCTTGTGACAATAACTCTTTTGCTTTTTGTTCAAATCCAATGTACTTTGATACAATTTTTTTGACTTTTTTGCTTGTTTAATGGACCAATACAATGTTTTTGTGCCAGAAAGGCGGCCATGTTGGTAGGGTTAAGGTTCCATGATTCCCACTCAATGCAATGGCATTAGTAAAGCTTTTTTTCTTGAAAATGTTATTTGACCAATGGCAAAGCCTCTGCTGTGTACTCATTGGCTGCCATTGACGGGGCCAGACGTCCAATCCATTTCAAGGGCCGTTTACTTCAAATGGAATCGATGTCGACTCGCGAAGAGCGTTTGTGGGCGGCCATATTGGTAGGGGCGACATGTCGAGCCAAGTCAGGACGAACTGTAAATCATTTGTTATTCTTACCTGTCGAAATAAAAGTTTGGCTGGAAAATTCAAATCAAACTTTTGTTATTACAAGCACTTGAGCAACATTCCTTTTTTCCTTTTTTTTGGTTTATTTTTTGCTTTTTTGGGGGGGATTTTTTTCTTCTTTACCGTCACTTTATACTTTGTTTCCTTTTTTCCTTTTCTTTGGTTCATTTTTGCTTTTTTAAAAAGATTGTTTTCTTCTTTACCGTCACTTTATACTTTGTTTCCTTTTTTCCTTTTCTTTGTTTCATTTTTGCTTTTAATAGTAAAAATAATAATAATATAATAATAATAAATTTATGAAATTTCCCGAATACGGGATGAATAAAGTTATCCAATCCAATATAAAAATAGCTTATATTTTCTAACTAACACTGGTTCATCTGTTGTGCAGTACCCCTAAACACCTAGCAGGGGGCGTCCTCACATAAATCTCTCTCTCTCTCCCCTCTCGCGCGTGCATGCGCGTGCGCGACCGCGGGCTTTCCCAGTGTTTAAGGAGACTGTAGAGACAGAAGACGAGGAGGAGGAAGAGGATGAAGGTGTGCGTCGTTAATGACAGCTGAGAGCCCAAAAAGCCCAAACTTTGTAACGCCGCCATTTTTTCCTCGCACCTGATAACAACAGGTAAAACCAAAAAAAAAAAAAAATCCTGCCAAAACTCCATCCACATTCCTGCACTTCCATCATCTTCCTCCTCTTGTCATCTCCATCCTCTTCTTCACAAGTGCTCTTCCTTTCTTCTCATGGATTTTTGCATGTATGGAATCATCCATCAACGCGCGCGGGGGTGCAAAATCGTGGGTTTTGTTCGATTAACGATCCTTATCGGGGGAGATGTACGAGATGTTCTTTGTCCTCACTGATGAGACCGTTGAGGGTGCCGCTAAAACGACATTTTTTTTCCCAAATTACTACAAGTGACAGTTTTGCTACCCACCGAAAAAACGCGGGATATTTTTTTGTTGTTCACTTTTTTTGACACGTCATCCGCACTTTGACCGAATGTCATCTCTGGCAACTTTGAAAAAAATTCTTGTGACGCAGACTCGCTGGGGATTTTTTTATGTTGGTGCAGTTTTTGACCCAAAAAGGTCCTTTTTTCCAATTCCAAAAACATGTTAAAAATGGTAATGGTCCTACAGTTTTGATCAAATTCACTATTTTCCAACAGGTTGATTGACAGAATCAATTTTGAATGAAAGGTATCAGGCTTCTTTTTTTGGGCAATTTGGCCAAAAAATGGGGAAAAACAATTCACCTTCCATTTTTAACAGTCTGTGTATAAAAAACACTCAATGTCTATTGGAGGTATAAAAAAAACCTCATGTCACATCTCCTCTCACTTGCTGATGACTTTGGGGCAGTTACGACTCACTTTTCGTTGATTTTGGGGCATTTTGGGTTACACCCCGTCCATTTTGGGTCACACCCCGTCTATTTTGGGTCATGCCCCGTCCATTTTGGCGCATTTTGGGGTCACTATCCGTCCATTTTGGGTCAAACCCCGTCCATTTTGGGGCCACTGCCCGTCCATTTTGGGTCACACCCCGTCTATTTTGGGTCATGCCCCGTCCATTTTGGCGCATTTTGGGGTCACTATCCGTCCATTTTGGGTCAAACCCCGTCCATTTTGGGGCCACTGCCCGTCCATTTTGGGTCACACCCCGTCCATTTTGGGTCACACCCCGTCTATTTTGGGTCATGCCCCGTCCATTTTGGCGCATTTTGGGGTCACTATCCGTCCATTTTGGGTCAAACCCCGTCCATTTTGGGGCCACTGCCCGTCCATTTTGGGTCACACCCCGTCTATTTTGGGTCATGCCCCGTCCATTTTGGCGCATTTTGGGGCCACTGTCCGTCCATTTTGGGTCAAACCCCCTCCATTTTGGGGCCACTGTCCCGTCCGTCCATTTTGGGTCAAACCCCATCCATTTTGGGGCCACTGCCCGTCCATTTTGGGTCACGCCCCGTCCATTTTGGCGCATTAACGAGCGGGAAATTCCCTTGGCAGAAACGGCGAGATGAGCGACGCGTACGACTCGTCGGCGTGCGACTCGCTGGGCCTGCTGGAGTCGGCGTGCCTGACCAAAGTGGAGCTGAGGCTGACGTGCAAAGGCATCAGCGATCGCGACGCGCTGTCCAAGCCCGACCCCTGCGTGGTCCTCAACATGCAGTCGCATGGCCGCTGGATGGAGGTGCGGCGTCCGGCCGGCCGGCCGCCGTCGCCACCCGTTTTTTTCTTTTTTCTCTCACCGTCCCACCGTTCATTTCAGGTGGACCGCACGGAGGTGATGCGCAGCTGCGTCAACCCGTCCTACTCCAAAGTCTTCACGCTGGACTTTTATTTTGAAGAGGTGCAGCGTTTGCGCTTCGAGCTTCACGACATTAACAACGGCAACTACAACGGCGCCAAGGACGCCGACTTCCTGGGCGCCGTGGAGTGCACCTTGGGACAGGTAGCTCGCCGCCCGCCACTCGCCCCGCCCCTTCGTCCCGCCCCTTTCGCTAACCCGGCCGACGCTTACCCGCGCAGATCGTATCGCAGAGGAAGTTGTCCAAAGCGCTGTTGAGGCCGGGAGGAAACGTGGGCAAAACCATCATCACGGTGAGTGGCGAGAAAAGTCCAATCCATTTGGTCTGGGAGATGCGGAAATTGGGTGTGGCTTTCCCTTGAGCTAAAGGCTTTATTGGTTTCACATCCAGTTGATTTTGAGGTCATTCTGGGTCAAATCTGCTTGATTTCGGGTCACTTCCTGTCGAGCAATTTTATGTCGTTCGCTGTAGACCTGAAAATGTCGTGTGCGGTCGGTCGATTGGTCGCTGGTCTTTTGGTCGCCGTCTTTTGGTCGCGGTCTTTTGGTTGCCCGGACCGCAACAACGGGCGACCAAAAGACCGACGACCAATCGACCGGCGACCAATCGACCGGCAACCAATCGACCGTGTACCGAAAATGTTGGCCCCTTTTCATTTCCAGGTCACTTCCTGATGGTTTTGGGCTTTTTAGTGGGGCCTTTCCATTGATTTGGGGGCAATTCCAGGCCTTTTTTTTGTCCATTCTGGGCTAGAACTAGGTCACTTTCTCTCTATTTTGGGACACTTACGCTGCCAGTCCAAATGGATTGGACGCCTATAGCCGTCGGTAGCTAGCGGCCAAGGCGTTGGTGACATGTTGAAAAAGATGGCGTCCGTACGTGTGTTTAGATCTCAGCCGAGGAGTTGACGGGGAACGACGACTACATCGAGCTTTCCTTCAGCGCCAGGAAGTTGGACGACAAGGTAACTTACACACACACACACACACACACACACACTATGAAAGCCCGTCAAGGACACACAAGAGGATTATACACAACTTAAATGCTCTCACGCACGCTAATGGATTTTTGGGGCTTTCTTGCATGGCTGAAATGTTCTCGCAGATTTACTGATTTTTTTTTCGAATTACATGCCACCAAAATGCCATCTCACACACACATAAATACACACACACACACAACTGAAATGCACACACACACACACACACACACACACACACACACACATGGAATATCCAACTGAATGTTCTCACACACTATTAATTTTCTCCACTTATCCATAGCCCAAGATGTTCTCACACATTGATGCCGCATTTCTGAACCATTTTTGGCCTCTCTCTCTCTCTCTCACTCAAATGACTTTGAAATGCTCTCATACACAATTGAAACTGTTTTAAAGCCACGACTAGTAAAAGAAATTTCCGCTTACTCTCTCACAATTTCAACCCTGAGTACGCCACTATTGAATTATTCCCAAACAACAACACAACTACATCACGGTCAGCCACTATTGACTTTTTAATGGCTACTTATACGACTGAAATGCTTACTCTCACATAACTTAAACTCTATTTCACCACTCCGGAATTGTTCTCACACATAAACACAATTGAAACACTGGCAAACACGCTAACAAAAAAAAAAAACATCACCCACTATTGAATTTTTGAATCCCTACTTATTTCACTGAAATGCTTACTCTCACACAACCTAAACACTCTTACACAACTTGAATGATTCTCACACATAGACACAACCGAAACGCCTGCCATCACACTAATAAACCGTCGTCAGCCACTATTGATTTTTTTAATGCCTACTTGTACTACTGAAATGTTTACTCTCACACAACCTAAACACTTACACCACTCCTGAATTATTCTCACACATATTCACAACTCAAACGCCTTCCAACACACTCACTTATTGTTGAAATTTGAATTCTTCCCAACTCTCACACAACTTCAACTTTCACTGATATCCAACTACTCTCACACATATTCAAATACTCTCACACATTCAAATGCTCTCACACATATTCAAAACTCAAACAATACTAGTGATTTCCTCATGCACATGTACGTACTATAAATATACGTGAAATGCTCTTGCGTCTAACTATAAAATATGATCTCACACATTTTTTGCTCTCACACATCGGTCAACTCCAACCCATTTAGGACTTTTTCAGCAAGTCGGACCCCTTCCTGGAAATCTACCGTCTGAACGAGGACGCCACTCTGCAGCTGGTCTACAGGACAGAGGTAGGAAATGACGCCAGGCCCCGCCCCGTCCCGCCAAGCCACGCCCCCTGATTTTACCGTTTCCTTCTCAGACGGTGATGAACAACTTGAACCCCGTGTGGAATACTTTCAAAGTTTCCCTCAACTCGCTTTGCAACGGAGACCACCAGCGCAAGTTGCAGGCAAGTACATGAGCTGCCATGGACGTCCAATCACGGACATCCAATCACGGACGTCCAACCGCGGAGCTTGCGCCAACGTTCTCGAACGTTTGAAGATGGCGCCCGGGGGGATTAAAAACGAAAATGGAAAGGAAGGAGGCGAGGAGGAGAGTCGGCGGGCGCGCTAATTGACTTGCTTGATGTCCTCGCCATCAGCACGCAAACATGGAACCCAACGCCAATCGCCTTCCTTCTTTCAATCCGTTCCTCCCTCCATCCTTTCCTTCCTTCCTTCCTTCCTCTCTCTCTCTCTTTGTCTCCATCCTTTGCTTCCTTCCTTCCTTTTCCTACTGGTGTCAATCCATTCTCTGTCTTGCCTTTTTGTGTTCAGCAATCCATCTTTCCTACTTCCCTTCCCTCCTTTCATTTGACCTTGTTCCCATCCTCAAGATGCCCCGCCCACATTCAGACATCTGTCCGTCCATCTTTCTTTTCCTCTGGTGACTTCTAATCATCTTTTCTTCGCCTTTATGTCCCGCCCTTTCCTCCATTTTGACCTTCTCTCCATCATTACCGCATTCAAACCCTCCACTTCATCGCCACCGTCTTTCTCACCTATACACCCCGCCCCCCTCATTATTGGGGCGGTCCTTTCACCTTTGGTTTGCTGGCCCCTCCCCTATTCCTATTCCTCCCCCCCAGTGCACCGTGTGGGACTGGGACTCGAACGGGAAGCACGACTACATCGGCGAATTCGAGGCCACCTTCCAAGAGATGCGGGGCGCCATCGAGGGACGCCAGGTAAGCCCCGCCCACCCCCAAACCGATCCGAGCCGCCATATTGGACGCGGTCAAAAGGGTCTCAAAGTTGCGTGTTGGCAGGTGCAATGGCCGTGCATCAACTCCAAATACAAAGTGAAGAAGAAGGCTTACAAGAACTCCGGCATCGTCATCCTCAACCAGTGCAAGGTCAGTAGGGGGAGGGACTTATCGTCCGCTTTCCAACCTGGAACCGATGAGGGCGGAGCCAATAGACAGCCGCTTCCCTTAATGAGGACAGCCAATAGAATAGAAGCCGCTTCGTGCTTTCATTAACGATGTTGCGTCACCGTGTCCGTTCCTTCATTTTTCCATCCTTACGAGGGTGCCGGAGCCCATCCCGGCCACCTCAATTCATTTAACAGCCAATCGCAAGGCACCAAAGACGAGATCAGCTCAGCATCTCGGCCGCGATGAAAATCATTCATTCCATTTCTGAAGCGCATATCCTCACAAGAGCCGCGGGGGGTGCTGGAGCCTATCCCAGCTAACTACAGGGGCCAGGCAGGGGAGCACCCTGAATTGCTAGCCAGCCAATCACAGGGCACAGGGAGACAAACCACACATAGCTGGTGACAATTTAGCCTACATTAGCCTAGCATGAATGTTTTTGGAATGTGGGAGGAAAGCAGGGCACCTGGAGAAAACACACACAAGCCAGGGGAGAACATGCAAACTCCACAGGGTGAGGACCCACCTGGGCTCGAACCCACGACCACAAAAGTGTGAGGCCGACGCTCTAACCCAGGGGTGGGGAACCTTTTTGAAAGAGAGAGCCATAAACAATTCCTATTTTCAAATGTTATTCCTTGTGAGCCATACTCACAATTTAAACATCAAAATATACATGACATTTTGTAGTCATTTTGTCACTTTTAAAGTACAAAAAGTCTGAATTCCTTTGACAACGTTGTTACGCTGTTGCTAATCAATGAATATCAATGAGTTCAATGAGTAGCAATGAAATCAATGACACGGTCCCGACGTGACGTTCCCATTGGTGCGTTCGGGACTCTGCTCTCTCACCACTGGTTTCCATATTTGAGCTCAGAGCCACATGTGGCTCCCGAGCCATAGGTTCCCTACACCTGCTCTAACCACTTATCCACAATAAAAATATCGAGAAATTTCACAAATTTTTGAGCAAAAATCACCTTGTTTTTTGACCAGAAAGTGCATTTTTCTTCTCATTTTGCTCCGCTTCTTGTTGCCCTCATTCCATTGTTCCGCTTGCCCTCATCCGCAATCCCACCGAACGTGTCGAGGGGACCGCGGACCCCCCTCCCCGTCCCCCAGAACCCCTCTTCCCCGCCCCCTCACCCATCCCCGCTCCACTTCATTCCCATTTCCCATCTTCAGCGCAGTACAATTTAGCATTAAAGTGACGTGCGAGAGGTCAGAGGTCGCTTCCACGTTGAAAGTTAGTTTATTTATTTCATTATTTTTTGTGTGTGACTCTTGCGTTGTGGTCCTCCCAGATCATCAAGATGCATTCTTTCCTGGATTACATCATGGGGGGATGCCAGATCCAATTTACGGTGAGCGCAGCCCGAGCGCCATCCAGGTCAGCGTCCCTCCCGCTTCTCATTTTCGCCGGAGAAGGAAGCGCGGCGGGTACCCGGAGCGGTCCGGCCCGGGGTTGCCACGGCAACCGTAACCAAGGCAACACCGACCCGCCGCCCCGGTGTCCCACTTAGAGGCCGCGGTTCCGCCCGTCGTCCCGACGGCCCCGCCGCCGCCGGCGCCGTGTCCACGCGGCGAAACCGGATGAGGCGGGAGCCCGTTTCAAAATAAAAGGGGGAGGTTACACTCTTTTGCCGGCGTTGACCGCGCAATCAAAGTTGGCGGTCGTGGCAAAAAGTCAAGGAAGTGACGGATAATAAACAGGAAGTGACAAAAATGGTCAAAGAATGTCCCCAAGACATCAGGAAGTGACCGAAAAATCAATTAAAATGAGACTAAGGGGACAGGAAGTCAGCTGGTCATGCCCCAAATCATCAGGAAGTGACCCAAAAATCAATAGAAAGGACAATAATTGGACAGGAAGTCAGCAGGTCATGCCCCAAATCATCAGGAAGTGACCTAAAATTCAATTAAAATGAGACTAATTGGACAGGAAGTCAGCAGATCGTGTCCCCAAATCAACAGGAAGTGACCTAAAATTCAATTAAAATGACCCCAAATAAACAAGAATTGACCCAATCAATAGAGCCTGAGCCAAAATGGCTCACGAGTGCCCTCAAAGCAAGGAAAAGTGAACCAAAATGAAGTCAGCCAGGCCTTCCGCTTGAAATGGATTGGACGTCCCCCACCCCGTGACGGTCCTCTGTCCCCGCCAGGTGGCCATCGACTTCACGGCGTCCAACGGCGACCCTCGCAACAGCTGCTCTCTGCACTACATCCACCCGTACCGGCCCAACGAGTACCTGAAGGCGCTGGTCGCCGTGGGCGAGATCTGCCAGGACTACGACAGGTGGGCCGTCATTGGATGGCACGACAGGGGGTCATTTCGAGATCGGCGACCAATCTCCGCCTTTTTTTCCTTCTTTCAGCGACAAAATGTTCCCGGCGTTTGGGTTTGGCGCTCGCATCCCACCCGACTACAAGGTAAAGTTTGGCGTAAAATGAATGGTTTAAATGAATTTAAACAATGGTTTAAATAGCTTTAATTAATTCAAATAATAGTGTAAATTGTTTAAATAAATGTACATAATTATTCAAATTAATTATTAAGTCATTATTCAAACGATTATATATCAATATAAACTAGTTGTGACTTTATTTTAATGTCAATCCTTTGACTTTGATGGGATTTTTGCCCCTACCAACATGGCCGCCGCATAGCCACTTTGGTAAGGACGCTGAAAGGTGGCTTTTTCATGCATTTGCCATGAATTCAAATGAATTTATCTCTGATACATGTCCAATCCTTTTGAAGTGGGAGGGTGGCAGCGAATGAACATTTGTCCAGACCTCCTACTTCAACGGAATTGGACATCTCGCAATGACACGCAATGAGTTAAGCAGAGTGCGACCGTAGCATGTTAGCAAAGAGTCATTTAGCATTAAAAACGAACAAAAAGTATATTTTTTTACATATATTAGAATAAAAGCGTTACAGAAACGGGAGCCAAAAAATGTGACGCCGTGACGCGACTAAAAAAAGCGCTAAATGCTAACAAACAAAGGCCTGATGAGCACAAGAGCCACGGGCAAATATGAATACATAAAAGATGAAAAGGTCGACGTCGCCGATTGAAGTTTTGTCCTCTTCCTCCCCCCGCAGGTCTCCCATGACTTTGCGGTGAATTTTAACGAGGAAAACCCCGAGTGCGCAGGTAAGATCTTGGCGAATACGCGCAAAATATTTTGGAACATTTAAATACGGATCAGGTGTCCTAGTGGTTATCGCGCCTGTCTCGCAGTTCTGGGGTCGAGGGTTCGATCCCAGGTGGCTCCTCACTGTAGCGTGGAGTTTGCATGTTCTCCCCGGACTGCCGTGGGTTTTCTCCAGGTACTCCGGTGTCCTCCCACGTTCCAAAAACAGGCATGCTAAGCTCATTAGATGCTAAATTGCCTTAACGATAGAGTTATGATTGGCTATGATTGGTTGGCTGGAGTTGGGGGGCAAAAAAAATATGCCTAAAATTGATCTAAACCGCAAACGAGGATTATTTTGGATGCCTTTCGGTCCTGGGCTCTAATTGGATGTCGTCAGAGCTGTCGCTAAAATAAGCTAAGCTAGGCGCTAACGGCGTCTGGCGTCTTAAAGGTCATGTAGCAAGCGCTAATTGAAAGCGCCGGCGTTCCCTCAGCGAAAAATTGAACTTGCGTATAAATGTGAAATGACTTAATAAAAATCCAAATTATATGAAGTAAAAAAAATGTTAATAAATATAACCTTCCCAGCATACAATTAAAACTATGAAACATTTGCAATCAAGTGATACTAAGAGACATATTCAATATTCTTTTTTTCTTCTGAAAATGCAGAGCACAAAAAAGCAATTAGAAAAACTAGACATCAAGTTTAACACATCACCCCGAAAATAGAACAAAAATCGGATTCAAATTATAGTTATACATTTCAATTGAAAATATAGCAAATAGCATAGCATAGCATATAGGTTTGTATTATATATTAACCTTTGTGGTTCTGTTTCATAATGTTTCTTTGTGGCATTATACTGCGTTTAGGAATATTTGACTGGCGTAACACCATATAATCAAAGTGATGGTTTTCTGTTTGTTGTTGTTGTTGTTGTTGTTGTTGTTGTTTTTTTTAAGGCATTCAGGGCGTGGTGGAGGCCTACCAAGCGTGCTTACCCAAACTTCAACTGTACGGACCCACCAACATCGCTCCCATTATCCACAAAGTGGCTAACTCCGCCTCCCAGGAGCTCCACACCAAAGAGGCCATGGTAAAACGATTGATTTATTCATCTCTTCCTTTTTTTTAAAAGAAAAACAATATTTAAAAAATATTTTTTATGTAATTTTCCAATTTTTTTATCTTTAAAAACATATACAGTGGTACCTCGATATACGAGATTAATCCGTTCCGGAACTGAGCTCGTATGACGAGATTCTCGTAACTCGAGCGGAAGTTTCCCATTGAAATGAATGGGAAACAAATGAATTCGTTCCAACTCTCTGAAAAAAACACCAAAAACAGGATATTGGATGGGAAAAAATGTTTTATTTCTTCTAATTTCCCATCTATTAACAAAGTTTTTTTGTCGCCGGTCTTTTGGTCGCCCGGAACTTGCTAAGACCCTGACGGACGTCGCTTCTTAAAGGGACAGCGCATGTACATACAAACTCTTATACACGTCGGCTCAGTGAAAATACTCATGGCCATTGTTGGCTTTGATTCATGCGTAGACCATCTTGTTTTACCTTGTTTTGTCGCCGGTCTTTTGGTCGCCGGTCTTTTGGTCGCCCGGACCGCGACCAAAAGACTGCGACCAAAGGACGGCGACCAAAAGACCCCACACGGGTCCCGCTAACCGAGTCTCCCGGGCAGCAATACTTCATCCTCCTGATCCTGACGGACGGCGTGATCACGGACATGGCGGACACGCGCGAGGCCATCGTGCAGGCCTCGCGCCTACCCATGTCGGTCATCATCGTGGGCGTTGGCAACGCCGACTTCGGGGACATGCAGATGCTGGACGGCGACGACGGCGTCCTGCGCTCGCCCCGCGGCGAGCCCGTCCTCAGAGACATCGTGCAGTTCGTGCCCTTCAGGAACTTTAAGCACGTAAGAGCCGACAATTCATTCATTTTCCCAACCGCTTACCCTCAGGAGGGTCGCTCGCGGAGGGTGCTGGAGCCTATCCCAGCTAACTACGGGCACACCCAGAATTGGTGGCCGGCCCATCGCAGGTGCAAAACTCCCCAAAAGATAAGAAAATGATTGATTAAGCCATTAAAATGAATAAGAAATTCAGACATTTTTCAATGGAGTGAAATGGCTAATGGCAGCTTAGTAAACATACGCATGTAAACAAGGACACAAATCTAATCACTCATAGCTAAGAACAAGTTAGCATAGAATTAGCGTAACATGAGTGTTTTGGGGATGTGGGAGGAAAGTGGAGTACCCGAAGAAAACCCACACAAGCCTGGAGAGAACATGAAAATGGCTCAATGTAGCCGCTACATGGACCAATGGCAGCCTTGCTACATTGTAGCAGCAATAGAGATGAAGAATCCCGGCGCCATTTTGATGTGCCAACGCGAGGCTCCCATTGGTCGATATGGCGGCGCTCGAGTTGGCATCGCAAACACGGCGATGTGCCAACGCCAAGCTCTCATTGGTGCGTCCGGGACCAGCTGAATTGAATGGAATGCTTTTATTTTCATGATACATTTTAGCTTATAGCTTAGCACCCATCCAAAGAGCCGTGTCTGGCTCGCGAGCCGCATGTTCCCAACCCCGGAAGCTGGCTTACAAAAGGCTAATATGTATTAAAAATGAATTTGAATAGTCTCTTGATACATTTTAGCTTACCGCTTAGCACCCATCCAAAGAGCCGTGTCTGCCTCGCGAGCCGCATGTTCCCAACCCCTGCAGCTGGCTTACAAAAGATAATAATGGCTAATATGTATTCAAATGAATTTTAATAGTCTCTTGCTCTGTCAAAATGTGAAGTGTGGAACGTGTCCAACGTAGCGAGCGCTAAAGTTTTTGTTTACCGCCCTCAGGCGTCGCCGGCGGCTTTGGCCAAGAGCGTCCTCGCCGAGGTTCCCAATCAGGTGGTGGACTACTACAACGGCAGAGGCATCAAACCCAAAGTGGCCAGCCAGTACCACGCCTCCAGGACCTTCGGACCCTAAATGCCTGGACCCAGGCCCTCCCCTAAACCCCACCCCCAAAAAAGCACAATTTTTGGACTTTGTCAAAGTCCCCCGTTTCCTCCTTTGTTCATGTTTGAGGGCGGGACTTCCTGTCTTGTGTGGGAGCATGCGATGGATGGGTTAGCTAGCCTGTTGCCTGACTAGCTCTTTGTAGCGGTTTAGAAGCCTTAGCGCCTTTCGGGGAGAGGGGCACGTCCGCGGCTTGCGAGACGGACAGTGAGTCGTTGCTAATGCGTCGCTAGCGCGTGGTCCATAGCTAGCTAGCTAGCAAGCACTACTCCGTAACCTTACCTCAAGCGGGTCGAGGATGCGGCTAGCATGTTGGGAGAAGCTAGCTTCCTGGAAAGGATCTTTAAGCACAAGAATTTAGGGGAAACTAAAGGAAGCAAGCTAGTTAGCCAATCATGTTTCACGCGCGACCCTATTCGTAGCCCTACTGTCAACCACCCTCCCACTAGCGGAGGCTAGTTGAGGCTAGCAAAAGTTACTGGAAGAAGTGGGTGGGCCAATGATTTGGTGTAAGCTAGCAAAAACTAGCACAGGGCAGCTAGATGCCCAATGAATTTTAAGCACAACAACTTAGCTGATCAGGAGCAAGCTAGTTAGCCAATGATTTTAAGGACAATAACTTAGCTTTCCCCAATGAGTTTTAAGCACAACAACTTAGCTCAGTGGGAGCAAGCTAGTTAGCCAATGATTTTAAGGACAATAATTTAGCTTACCTGAAGCAAGCTAGTTAGCCAATGATTTTTTAAGTACAATAACTTAGCTTAGCTGAAGCAAGCTAGTTAGCCAATTATGTTTCGTAACAACCGGCGAGGCCCCGTCTAAGCCTATCATTAACCATGCCCCTGTCATCGAAGTTATAATGATTTTTACACACAGAAATGCAAGCTAGCTAGCCAATTATGTTTCATAAGCAATGGCGACGCCCCCGTGCCCTTGGCACATGGTTGATGGCTAACTGTAGCGCTAAACCTACCGTTAACCACGCCCCCGTCATCGAAGACAGCTCGTTGGCTAATGATTTTTACACGAGGGACTGCTAGCTAGCTAGCTAGCTAGCCAATTATAATGATTTTTACACGCAGAAATGCAAGCTAGCTAGGCAATTATGTTTCATAAGCAATGGCAACGCCCCCGTGCTCTTGGCACATGGTTGATGGCTAACTGTAGCGCTAAACCTACCGTTAACCACGCCCCCGTCATCGAAGGCAGCTCGTTGGCTAATGATTTTTGCGTGCGGGAATGCTAGCTAGGTGGTCAATGATTTATTAGCAATAACTCTGAGAACAAAATACAAGCATGTAGCATCTTGCGTGTGTTAGCGTCGGCGCCCGTGACGCGTTTTAGGAGCACGAACGTTAGCGCTCGGTCGCAACGCAAAGCGTACGCTGGCCACGCCCCCGTCTCGCAAGCCGCTCACAGCCGCCATGGCCTTTTCCCACTGTAGTCGTTCGTGCATGTCGGGCGGAGGAAAGAATCTTGACTCTTGAATCTTGGACGTTTTTGGTGAACTTGACGCTCGCTGCCATTGTGCTTTTTTGCATGCGATAACATATCCGATAGCCTGACGAGCGTAGCCTCCGTTTTTTCCCCCTGCTCGGAAAACCGTTCCGTTTCGATGCGTTGGGATCTTCTGTCTTCCTGGCGGCCATTTTGACGCCTTACGTGGAATTGTTTGACACAAGATGGTGGACCGACCGGCCACGTGGCGGGATGGCGACCATTAAACTTTTGTTACCGTCAAGAACGGAGTTTGTCTTCTTTTCGTTCGAGAGCGCGCCTTCGCAGGGGGTGCTGGAGCCTATCCCAGCTCATTAAATGGGGGACACCCTGAATCGGTGGACAGCCAATCGCGGGGCACGAGGAGACAAACAACCCATAATTTGTTGCTAGGGGCTATTTAGCTTACAATTAGCTTAGCGTGCATGCTCTTGCGGAAACCACGCAAGCCTGGGGATAACACACAAACTCCACACAGTGAGGATCACCTGGAATCGAACCCACGACCCCAGGACTGTAAGCCATATGCATTAACCACTTCACCATTTCTTGCTAGGGGCTATTTAGCATATAACTAGCTTAGCGTGCATGCTCTTGCGGAAAACACGCAAGCCTGGGGAGAACACACAAACTCCACACAATGAGGACCACCTGGAATCAAACCCACGACCCCAGGACTGTGAGCCATATGCATGAACCACTTCACCGCTGGACTAGAACTGGCAATAATCCCTTCAAACTCACCCAGGTGAACATAAAGAGACCTTGATGAAACCCCAGTCTACGCCAAGGTAACTCTTGAGGACACTTTATCAATATTTATTCTTCTTTCGGGCAGAAAAGTCAGGAAAATTGATTGGAGCGAGATCCTGAGCCACGGGCAGACACGGGTGAAAAAAGCCACTATTTTTCGTCAGTAATGGTTGAAAGTTGGTCTCCTCCGGGTGCCCCTCGGCATCCATTTTGCCGCCTCTCCGGGGACGTCCAATTTACAGTAATTGGTCGGCGCCGGCGGCCAGGTGGGGCGCAGGTGTCCAAATTCCAGCCACTTTTCATTGATTTCTCTTTTTCAGCCACCAAAACGCCGACCCACATATTAAACCAAGACTAAAACATATTTAAAATGCTGCATTGCATGATATCCTCACAACAAGGATCGCGGGGGGTGCCGGAGCCTATCCCAGAGCTCACTTCGGGGACCAGGCGGTGAAATCAAATAATAATCTAGATCACAGGTGTCAAAGTGGCGGCCCGGGGGCCAAATCTGGCCTGCCGCATCATTTTGTGCAGCCCGGGAAATTAAATGATGAGTGCCGACTTTCTGTTTTAGGATCAAATTCAAATGAAAAGTATAGATATATATTATATTTCCTGATTTTCCCCCTTTTAAATCAATCATTGTCATTTTTTAATCCATTTTTTCTGTATTTTTAGTTCAAAAATCATTTTGTAAAAAAAGCTAAAATAAACATTGTTTTAGATCTATAAAAAACGGAATACTCAGGGCTTTTAATCCAGTTCTTTTAATCCATTTATATAAAAAAATAATCTAAATATTATATCTAAAATGGTCCGGCCCACATGAAATGGAGTTGACGTTAACGCGGTCCGCGAACCAACCCGAGTCTGACACCCTTGATCTAGATGAACTCATGAGATAGCATTAACGGCAAGTTAGCATTTAGCACATCTGAATTTTAAACATTGTCCTGATTGCGAAATATTTTTTGATATGAAACCACACTGAGATGAGCTCATCTACGTAGAAATATTTCAATGGAATACAATTTGCGCCTCGACTTTGAGCGGGGTCACGTCACCCCCGGAGGCCTCGACGGAACTTTTGCCGTTCCGCTTGAGAAGGAAAAATTGCTTTGATAAATTTCCGTCTTCTGTGGTCGCAATCTCGCGCCGCTAGATTGCTTTCCGTCTCGTTTGGCTGATGCAAGCGGCGGCAACGCGCCGTCCACTTCCTGTTTCATTTCCTGGAAGCTGTAACTCGTCGGTCGACGTGGACGGCCACGGACGTCCGCCGAGTGGGGCGGCTAGCGATCGCTAGTGATTATTGTTCATTTGGGGGTATGACCAGGTTACTTCCTGTTCATTTTGGCTCACTTCCTAATGGTTTTGGGGCAATTTGTGGCACTTCTTGTTCATTTTGGGACATTTTGTGCCACTTCCTGTTTATTTTGGGACATTTTGTGCCACTTCCTGTTTATTTTGGGACATTAGTGTCACTTCCTGTTCGTTTTGGGACAATTTGTGTCACTTCCTGTTCATTTTGGGACATTCGTGTCACTTCCTGTTCGTTTTGGGACATTCGTGTCACTTCCTGTTCATTTTGGGACATTTTGTGTCACTACCTGTTCAATTTGGAACATTTTGTGTCACTTCCTGTTTAATTTGGAACATTTTGTGTCACTTCCTGTTCATTTTGTGACAATATGTGTCACTTCCTGTTCATTTTGGGACAATATGTGTCACTTTCTGTTCATTTTGGGACATTCGTGTCACTTCATGTTCATTTTGGGACATTTTGTGTCACTTCCTGTTTACTTTGGGACATTTTGTGTCACTTCCTGTTTAATTTGGGACATTTTGTGTCACTTCCTGTTCATATTGGGACAATTTGTGTCAATTCCTGTTCATTTTGGGACAATTTGTGTCACTTCCTGTTCATTTTGCGACATACATGTCACTTCCTGTTTATTTTGGGACATTTCGTTTCACTTACTGTTCATTTTGGCTCATTTCCTGTCACTTGCTGTTCAATTTAGGACATTGTGCCTCCCACCCAGACTTACTGAAATCATTTTTCTCCAGCCACGAGCAACAAAAATCATTGCTAAAAGTAAAAAAAAAAAAACGGTTAAAAAAGTTCTTACATGAGAGGAATTTTGACCCATCGACCCAAAGTCATCGAGCGCCAGGGACGAAGGCGTCAGCCGTGACATTTGGGCCCCAAAGTTTGCCACGTTCCCGCCGAGTAAAGAAAGACTTATCGATTCCCGGCGACCGAGCGAGTCGCCGCCCGATCTGTAAAAAAAAAAAATCCCGGTGTGGATTGACGACGGCGGCCAATGGCGGCAGAAAGCCAAAGGCAGAAAAAAAGGAGGACAAACGCCTCCTTTTTTGATCCGGGCCTCCCGCACACACTCCAGTAATGCAAACGGCAGCACTCCAACTCATTACCTCTGTGGATGTGTGTGCGTGTGCGCGCATATATGTGTGTGTGTGTGTGTGTGTGTGTGTGTGTGTGTGTGTGTGTGTGTGTGTGTGTGGCGATGCTGTTGCCGTGGCAACGACAGCGGAGACTCTTCTTCTCCAATGTTTGCCGTGTGAGCAAGCTGGAAAAAACATCAGCCAAACAATCTTCTTCTGGCCTTTTTTCGCTTGCCCAAAGCCACAAACGCTAGCTTACGAACGGACGAATAACGTTGGTTTGCGCCAACCCTCCCGCTTCAAAGGGATTGGGGATCCGTCTACCACATACTGAGGCTAGGCTCACGAGCCATAGGTGGCTCTTGGGATGGGTGCGTAGGGATCTAGACCAGGGGTGGCCAATAAGTTAGAAGCAAAATTCGAAACTGCGAGAGGTAAGGACAAAAACTGTTTACGTCAGAAAAAGTATTTTTAAAAATGCAATCTGCCAAGTTATTTTTTAAATGTCATTTATTATTTGATCTGAATGGGCCCTGATGTGTCAAAATAAGAGAAAATGGAACAAATAGCCATAGTATAAGAAGCAAAGAGATGCATTTATTTGGGTCGGGAGCCGAATGCGGCTCGAGAGCCACGTGGTCGCCAACCCTTGCATACGACGGTTCTTCATGCATACAATTAGCAATAGCATCACAGCGTTGTCAAGTGAATTTATAGACTTTTTTCTACTATAAAAGTGATGAAATGACTTAAAAAGACATCTTCATGTCATTTGACTTTTGAGCTCTCAAGCAATAACATTTAAAAATACCATTCATTTATGGCTAAAAGGTCCCCGAGCCCTGAAGTGATGCTAATGCTAATGCTACCTCGCCAGAACTCACTAGCATACGTTGGTAAAACCGGCGTAAAACTCACAATATCCCCTTAAAACTCACGAAACTGACTTTGTCAGCTATCAACGTTGGATATTTTCCCCGTTTAGCCTCTGAAGGAAATCATAACTCCGAGAAAAATGAGTTTTGGCCCTTAGCGGGATGATGACTCGTCATTTTGACAATTGCCACCCGGCAATACCGTTTCCTGGAATTCGTGAAGTGCTCGCCGTTAGCGGAGCTGCTCTTAAAAACGCTCCAATTTCACCGGCTGGTAATTACCGTGGCGAGTAGCGGCCTCGCGAGGGTGTCGGAGCGCCGTCTCGTTCGGAGACCATCAGCAACTCATTACATTAAAACAAACAAACAAACTCCAGGGAGGCTTCTTCTCTGCCGAATGCTAATGTATGCTAATGCTAACACGCACATACACCGTGGCCTACTTAAAGTGCACGATTGCGTTTACATAAAATCACTTTAATAATTGTGAGATCAGTCCAATAATATCATATCACAACATTATGAGTCCAATAAAGAATATATTATCAAGGGCGGTCCAGTGGGCGAGCGGTTCGCACGTCAGTCTCACAGTTTTGGGGTCGAGGGTTCGAACCCAAGTGGGTCTTCACTGTAGTGTGGAGTTTGCACGTTCTTCCTGGGCTTGCGTGGGTTTTCCCCAGGTGCTCCGGTTTCCTCCCACATCCCTAAAACATGCATGCTAGGCTAATTGGATGCTAACTTGTCCTTGGATATGAGTGTGATTTTGTTTCATTGTACTCTGTGATTGGCTGGCGCCCAGAGTCAGCTGGGCTTGGCTCCAGCACCCCCGATATCGTGAAAAAAATCACCATTTTTATTACAGAAATGCTCCGCCCCCCCACCCCCCAACCCACTGCCCGCTGGGACGTCGTAGAAATCCCATCAGCATACTGGTAGTTCAGTGGTTTCCATGGCAACCGGCAGCGCCAAACCCGGATTGCGGAATCTTTCGCGCCGGCCCCCACAAACATGATGCATGACACACGCGTGGAAAGGAACATACATGTACGCCTCATGATTTTGGCCAACCCACATTCATATTGAAGTCATTGAAATGCCATTGACACTGCCAAACGTCCAATACTTTTGGGGTCTGGGAGGGTTGGTCATTGCAAAAAAAAACAGCAACTTCCTCAAATTGCCCTTCAAATGAACAGGAAGTGACCCGGGGAGTCACCAGTAAATGTTCTGAATCCAACAAAGAGCGGCCTAAAATGAACAGGAAGTGACTTGGAAATGCCCCGAAATGAACAGGAAGTGACCCCGCCTTGCCACGAAAATGCTTCAAAGAAATCACAAATCAACAGAAATGACAATGCCCAAAAACCAAGAGAAAGAGACCTGAAAGCAATAAGAAGTAACCTAGAAATCCCCCAAAACCACCAACAGGAAGTGACCTGGCAATGCCCCCAAAAAACAGGCCGTACATTTCAAACCTACGCCTTCAATAGTGCAACTCGTCCAACTCAATCCAATCAATAACTATTTTATGTCTATAAAACCTTTACTGCAGCTACATCTGCCACATCCATAATAACCTCATACAATTGAAATATGATTTAGGAATATTAAGCTTTTTACTCACCATCGGCATTGAAGCTAATGCTGGTCCTGTGCTATTTGTGTCGTAGGTTTTGATCCCATGGCTTTGAATGTCCAGTCCTGGTTGGGACAGGCTTGCTAGCTTCAGAGTTGTCTTAACGATATCCAGCTTTTCTTGAAAAGTCCGTCTAGAAAATGGCTTTGACCGTAAATAACTGCCAGCAAATCCATTTCTTCTCCCCCTTTGGCCATTGTGGCTTGACAACAACCGCTATACAATCAAAACAACAATATATTTGCTTGTACAGCTTGCTCAGGATACAGCTTGCTAGCTCTGGCTAGTCCACTCTATCACTAGCCAATCGTAGTTGGTGAAAGCAAAGGCCTTGGTGTCGCCAAGTCGAAATCTGATTGGTTAAAGCAACAGTATTATCGATGCCTATTTAATGCTACGGGAAGCTCAGAAGTGATTGTGAAGGCCTCAAGGCAGATTTCTGACCCTGGCAACAGATCATGGCTGAAATGGGATTGGTTAAGTGCTTCAATATGAAAAGACACTGGACATCTGGAAGCAGCGCAACCAGTGGAAAAGCCATGAATGAATTATTACAATTTGGAATTATTAGCCATGATAGAATTATTACAAATTGGAATTATTAGCCATGACAGAATTATTACAATTTTGAATTACTAGCCACGATTGAATTATTACAATTTGAAATTATTAGCATGATAGAATTATTACAATTTGGAATTATTAGCCCAAATAGAATTATTACAATTTGGAATTATTAGCCATGATAGAATTAATACAAATTGGAATTATTTCACAAGTATTCATGGACAAAATATCATGAATTTTTATTCCGATATTTTTTATTTTCAAAATTAATCACTAAGTGAGCCAAAAAATGAGCTGTCAGACATCCGTCCAATTCATTGAAACCAGGAGGAACGGCTGCAAATGCACATCCTTCATTGTCATGGGCAACACTCGCCATCCAATCCCTTTTCTTTGGACGCTCGCTAATTACTTAACGATCTTAAGTGGCAACAGCTTTGTGTATTTTGGCTTGCGTGAGATTTTTCCCTCATTAAGAAGCAGCTGGGGAATAACCTTTGAACTCTCCACCAGTCCAAACCAGCGGACGCGGTTGGCGCCATCGCCGATACTCAGAAATGCGCCGAAGCGTATGTTGGGGAAGTTCAAAGTAGAACAATAAATATGTCATTAACGGTAACCATGGCAACCGTTTCCTCACCTGACAACCGGAGCCGCCGCTAACGCAGCCAATCACACGTACGGTTGTCATGTTGCTAAAATATTCAACTCTGTATTGGTATTAAAATAATGCTTTAAAACATTTTTTTCCAGAGGAAGTGAGCTGGAAACCCTTCCAAACCAAACAGGAAATGACCAATCAGCAGGAAGTGACCCAGTTATGCCTTAAAATCAATAGCAAATTACCCAAAGTATGCTAGAAGTGACCCATATGTGTGCTAAAACTAAAAGAAATCAATAGGAAGTGACATAGAAATGCTTCAAAATCAACAGGAAGTGACCAACTAGCAGGAAGTGACCCAGTTGTGCTCTAAAATCAATAGCAAATTACCCAAAATATGCTAGAAGTGACCCATATGTGAGCTAAAACTAAAAGAAATCAATAGGAAGTGGCATAAAAATGCTTCAAAATCAACAGGAAGTGACCAATAAACAGGAAGTGATCTAGCCGTGCTCTAAAATCAATAGCAAATTACCCAAAATATGCTAGAAGTGACCCATATGTGAGCTAAAACTAAAAGAAATCAATAGGAAGTGGCATAAAAATGCTTCAAAATCAACCGGAAGTGACCAATAAACAGGAAGTGACCCAGATATGCCCTAATATCAACATGAAATCTACAGGAAGTGAGCCTGGAATGTCTTGAAATGTACCGGAAGTGACCTTAAGTGACCCGTAAGCACCCTAAAATAAACAAGGAAGAGACCAAAATGGATTCAGTGGCTGCCATTGACAACAATAGACGTCCAATTCAATTCAAGGAGAGGGCTAATGTTTTCTGTTGTCATGGATACACCTCCTGATGGACAGATGAGCTCTTGGTGCATTTTCTCATGAGAATATTTTCCACTTGTACAAGTTGGATTGGACGTTTATCCTCGACAATGGCACACAACGAGTTACATGATGAATGGCGTTTAAAATTGAGGAAGGTTGTCCATGTGTTTCTTTAGGGTGAGTGTTATAAGTGACTCATATTTTAATGTTACTGCTGGTGTAAAAAAAGAAAAAAATACAGTTAATTTTTAAGGCTATAGACGTCAATGGCAGTCAGTGTTTGCGCACATTTCAGTGCCTATTTTCACAGTTGTGTGCGCATTTGTGCCGAGGAGGGGAAATATTGCTCATATTTTATCACTTGTGCGCTATTAATAACGTATATTCTGCGTCATATGATGCCACATGATAAGTGAGACTTCCGGTCAGCGAGGAGTTGACTTGGCTTTTTTATCCACAACAAAGCCAAAGTTATCTGACGTTACAAATCGGCGTATATTCGATTCTAAAACTTGTTTTATAGCGTCCTCCAGTGGTCTACAACTGCAAGTGCACTTGTATTTCCTTGACTGTGACGGGGACTCGCACTTCCGGTTAGCTCCGAAGTTTCGGGATTTAAATAATGTGAAATAAAGGGTCAAATAAGAGTCACGTGTTGGTGCAATAATGTTTAATTGCAATCATGCAGCACAAGACAACGTTGAAATAAACATTTAAGCACGTGCGGATGTTGTGCTCCTCGCGTCTCCTAGCGTCAGGCTAGCACCTAGCATGCTAACCGCGTCATCATGTGTGTCACGTTAAGGCACTTTCGGGGAGACCTAGCCGTGAAAAAGCCACTCTTTTGGGGCTTTTAAGAGCTCCAGTGCACAAATAGAAAATAATTCGCGTGAAGAAAACTCAAGTTGCAGCAGGATTTAAACATTCAGTCACTGGAAGACATGATATAAATAAGGATAATGTGTTACAATAACATATACAAATGCTTTCTACCCATTTACATGGCAAATAATAAGATCGTTCATCTTGTTTTTGTCACTTTGGTCAGTTTAAAAGTGGATTGACAGCTAGGCGAGGCTTCTACTTCCCAACGTTGGAACATTCAAACAAAAAAAGTAGGTAAAAACAAGTTTCACATTTTCTTTTCTTCATAAAGTGTAAAAATGTATTGCAGTGCTTGCTAACAGCTAGCATGTGTAATGAGGTTAAACGTCTACATGCTAAGTTGCTAATATTGCTACGTGAACATCAGTTTCGTCAGGACATTCTTAGAGTTCGTTACATTTTAATGCTCGTTCATTTTGCTCATTAAGCAAACTATCAGGATACTTTGTTTGGGTGTATTCCTTAGCGAAAGTGGCTAGTCAGAACCAAAATGGCGGATTTGTAGTTCAATTTCTAGCAGAGCTGATTTTCTTTTTCTTTTTTTTACTCTTACTTTTGGCTAAAAGTAGCTTATTCAAACCAATAACAACTTCAGGCATGGGTCATACAGACTTTTAAGAAAGACGTGTTTACCCAATTTTATATTAATTGGTGATTTTTTTTGTTTTTTTAAACCTACTCACTACTGTAGGAATTTATCAGCCTAACTAGTCTCGACCAATTTGTTGCTAACGTTCCAAAAAGTGCGATGGAAGGAGTTTAAACCCCTTAAATACAAACATTTCAGCAAGATACATCATAAAAACAATGAAAATGAACAGCAACTCTAAAAGCTTCTTCACACTTTTCGATGATCCCGACAAACAAGCGTGTGATTGGTCACGGTACGTGCAGGTCACCTGACGCTAGGTGTTATGCTAACATGACCGCAATTTGACGCAAACGTCAAAGATGTTTTTTTTAAACAGTGTGACGACTCCGTGTGCTTCCACGTTTTCATTTTCTAAGTGTAAGTGTAAAAATCGTAATAACAATAATCGTTATCGCTTTTGTAAACTTTATATTCTCGATGGAACATTTTTTTTAAGACTAGCACCGTGCAGATCGTGTAAACGGCGAGAAATTTCCAAACAAACAAAAAACAGGCAGGATTTTATGGCACACGACGGGCAACAGAGGGCGCCGCTCTCTCGTCGTCCAAAACAAGAAAGCGACAAAAAGTAGCGGGAATGATGGGAAATGTCGTCGGCGAGTCGACTGGGCGTCGTTCGCGCCCGTTGTCGTTGGGTCGCGACGACGCGGACGTGACTTTTCCGGAGCCCCGGCGTCATTTTTCAGCGCCAGACTCTCAACCAATCACGTTGAAGGATGGGCCGGTCGCTGGGCGGAAAACTGAGCCGGCTCCGGAGGCGGCCAATCGTATTTGGAGATGTTACACGACCGCGCCTGGGTGCGGGAAATGATCGTCATGTGACCCGTCATATTTTTGTCATTACGACCAAAAAAATATATATATATCTTATTAACGAGTACAAAAAAAGAAAGAAAATCTCAGTTGCTAATAATAATAATAATATTTCTTACCAGAGTGGTGTGGTCCACAGGAGACACTGTAAGATGTCCACAAGCTGACTGCCATCAAGAAGCTGGTGATGAAACCAAACACCTGACAAAGAAAAAGAGCAAACATCAACACAAGAACAAAAAAAATGATATCAAACATGGAGATCAGGGGTGTCAAAGGTGCGGGCCGTGGGCCAAAAGTGGCCCACAAGCGGTCCATGAGCAGCCAATGAGTTCATAGGGAACCTTAAAAGACCCCAAAAGTCACAGGAAGTCATCTGGAAATTCCCAAATGTCAGAGGAAGTCACTGGGAAATGCCCAAAAGTCACAGGAAGTCACTTGGAAATGCCCAAAAGTCACAGGAAGTCACCTGGAAATGTCCAAAAGTCACAGGAAGTCCCATGAAAATACCCAAAAGTCACAGGAAGTCACTTGAAAATGCCCGAAACTCACAGAAAGGATCCAAAATTGACCGGAAGTGACCTTTTAAGTACCGTAAAATGAGAAGGAAGTGACCCAGAACGAACTCATCGCCTGTTATTGACAACCGTAGATATCCAATTGACCCAAATTGGCGGTGGTTGCCAGTCCACAAGAGATCTAGTTGGCCTGCCGACCCAAGCGAGTTTGACACCCCCGTTTGCAGATGAATACGGCGGACTCACGGACGCCACCACCAGGGCGGACACGCCTCCGCTCTTCGCCGCCGCCACAACGGAGGCGATGCAAATCAGCACCGTGCCCACCGAGTAGTGGAAGAACTCCTACGAGACGGAAGAAAAGGAGAGAAGGAGGAGAAAAATCAATCAAAATAAAGAGGAGAAGGAAAGGACGGCGGTGGGCGTGGCTTACGGTGAGCGGCCAATTGATGCACGGCATCTTGGCCTGCAGGCGGCACAGGTGCATGAGGAAGAAGATGAGGAGCACCACCAGGAACCACGAGGCCACCACCTCGAAGAACTGGAAGGCGGCCCAACTGGGCCAGCCCTGCGTGCAGCGCACGCACAGGAACGTCACCAGCAGCGCCACCTGCAGGTCATGTCGCCACATTACGCTTGGAAAAGACCAGATGTTCGTCAAACACTCAATTGTTTTTGGCTCATTTCATATCTCGTGGTCACTTCATGCTAGAAATTTTCCATTCAAGTTGATTTTTTATCTCCGCCCCCCAAAAATATAAATTCATGTACCCACAAAAAAAGATCTAGCAATGATCATATTTTTTTTAGAAACCCCCCAAAATGAACCGGAAGTGACCCAAGCTCCAAAATCAATAGGAGTTTTTTTAATTTATTTTTTTACCCAAAATCAACAGAAAGTTCCCCAAAGAAATATAAAGTGGTTTAAAATCAATTGCGATTGACCCCAAAATGCCCCCAAATCAACAGGAAGTTATCCAAAATCACCAAGAAGTGACCCGAAAATGACCCCAAAATACAAAGTGACCCATAATCAACAAGAATGACCCAAAATCAAAAGGAAGTGATCCCAAATCAACATGAAGTAACCTGGAGATGACCCAAATAAATATGAAGTAGCCCAAAAGTTCCTCTAATTCAACAGAAAGTGACCAAGAGATGACCAAAATAAACAGGAAGTGACGTTTAATTTCACAGAAATCCAAAGGAAGTGATCCAAAATCAATAGAATTGATCCAAATAGCTAGGAAGTAACAGAATCAACAGGAAGTGACCTATAAATGCCCCAAAACCAACAGGAAGTTATCCAAAATCAATAGATAGTGACCCAGATTTTTCTCAATACCTGCAAAAAGTGACCCCAAATCTACGAGCATTTCTAGACCACCAAACTGCATTATTTACATTATTTTGCGCCCAAATTCAAGCAAACTACTACTTTTTCTTCTTTAAAAAAAAAATAGCATAACTATAACACAACTAATAAGGGCTCATTCCATCACCCCAAAGTTCCTCAACTCATTGGCCACCCTTCCAACCCTCCCAGTCCAAACAAATTGGACGTCAGCCACCGTCGACGGCGACTAATGAGTTAACTCATGTCAAACATTAAGCTAGAGCGTTTTTTTTTGAACCCCACCCAAATAATGCTGCTCCTCATCCACTTCGATTGACTTCCCACTAGCTAGCATCATAGCATCATTACACCTTTAACTCTGCTGCTAGCTAAAGGTGTGTTTAAGCTAGCCAGTGTTGTTATTGTTTATTTTTCATTTGTCTGACCATTTGCGCCATGATGAGCAGTCCCGGGATGGTTCGGGTGTATCCCAGACTGAAGACGCCGTCCGACGTCGAACTCCTGCCGGTGCTGGTCGGGCTGACCGCGTGAGACATCTTTGCCAGCCTTCCGAAAACCGAAAAACAACACTTGGACGACGTGGGGCGGAAAAAAAAGACCCAAAAATATGCAAACAAGTCCAGTTGGTCTCGTGGAAATGCTTCAGGATGGACCAAAACACGCCCAACGGGCTCGCACACTTCCGGTGGCGCATTTCACAACAAAATGACTCGCGTGCGCGCTCGGTTCCGGTGCTGTCTTACACAATAAAAGAAGGGTTAAAGGCCTTGAAGCTTGTTTTGTTCATTCTTTTTAATGAAGCTGTTTGTTTTCATGACAAAACTAAACTACGTAGTTTTATTTTTCTTATAAAGAAAACAATCTCCAAAAGAAAACAAAAATGCTCAAACAAAAGCTACAAGTGTACAAAAAAGACAACAATCTAACATTAAAAACAAGAAAGAAAGAAAAGGAAACAGCAAAAACTATCAAACTAAAACTTTCGGGGTGATTTCTTGGCCAGCGGGGAATAAACAGGAAGTCGGCGATGATTCCCAAAATTTCAGAATATGACGAAGATGACTAATGCAGATTTACCGTCGAGTACAAAACACCTGAAATGACAAAAAATGAACATCTGACTGAAATAAGACAAAAATGAGAAAAAGATTCAGGAAGATCTAAAAAAAGCTTCAATTGAAAATGTCTTAGGTCACTTCCTGTTAATTTCTTATCACTTCCTGTTCATATTTTTGTTTTTTGGGGGTAAAAAAATAAAAACCACCAACGGCGAAAGCAGCCAGTCCTCCAAATTAAAATGATGTTTTCAATTGTAGGTGATGAGTTCATTTGGGTCACATCATGAATTTAATTTGAAATTCCTTTTACGGGTCACTTCCTTTAGATTGCGGGACATTCTCGTGAACTCTCACCTTGTTTTTGTCTTTTGTTGGGCACACCTTCACCTGCAATCACAAGTAAGTAAAGTTTACACATTAATAGAAAACAATATCTATAGTCACTGCCATCTTTCCTTGTCCAAATGGTCTGGGCATCTATTCTCATCAATGGACATTTTGAACATACATTTTTATCCTTCTTCCACAAACTACCACAACAATATATAAACATATATACTACATGCATGTACTAGCATATATAGATGTACAAATGAAATATATAAATACATAAAGATATGTTAATTCTATAAATACACCAGGCTTGTTAACGATTTAAAACACAGGTGTCAAAAGTGGCGGCCCGGGGGCCAAATCTGGCCCGCCAAATCATTTTGTGCGGCCCGGGAAAGTAAATCAAGAGTGCTGACTTTCTGTTTTAGGATCAAATTCAAATGAACAGTATAGATGTATATTAAATTTCCGGATTTTCCCCCTTTTAAATCAATAATTGTCATTTTAATCCATTTTTTCTGTGTTTTTAGTTCAAAAATCATTTTGTAAAATCTAAAAATATTTAAAAAAAAATCTAAAATAAACATAGTTTTAGATCTATAAAAACGGAATATTCATGGCTTTTAATCCAGTTCTTTTAATCCATTTATAATAAAAAAAAATCTAAATATTCTATCTAAAATGGTCCACGTGAAACCGAGTTGACATTAATGCGGCCCGCCAACCAACCCGAGTCTGACACCCTTGATTTAAAACATTCGCAACAATATGGACGACACTCACAGACTTGAGGAAGCGCAACAGTGGAATAAGCAGGCTGAAACTCAGCGGCGCCGCCTGGTGGCTCCTGGGAGAACTGAACTGGGCGCTCTGCTCCTTTTCTCACACAAATACATCACATTTTAGGACCGCCTCTTTTTTTGATGACACGGCGGCCTCACCTCTGAGCCTCAAACGATACGCCACGACGACCACCGCGACCAACAGCAGCGTCACCGCCACCGCGATGCCGGCGGCGAGGGCCGCCGTCTCCCACCCCTTTTGTCTATGCTGTCCGTGCTTCCTGTGGGTCCGCCCCAGAGCGCTCACGGCCAGGCAGGTCAGCTCCCCCTGACCCTCGTAGGGCACCGAGCTGTAGAGTTGGTTGGGCCCCGCCGGGGCCGTCGACGCGTCTAACGGACGGCCGGATTCCGACAGCCAGGTGATGTCCGGCAGCGGGTCGCCCTCGGCGATGCACTGCAACATGGTTTGGTTGCCGACGACGAACGACGAAAGGTTCACGATGGACGGCTTCGCTGACGGCGGAAGAGAGAACATTCCTTCCTTCCTTCATATTCCCCACCGCTTCTCCTCACAAGGGTCGCGGGGGGAAGGGGTGGAGCCTGGAGCCTATCCGAATCGACGGCCAGCCAATGGTAGGGCACGAGGGGACAAACAACCAATGACTTATTGCTAAGGACGGTATAGCCTACAATTAGCCTAGCATGCATACAAAGTGGCGTACCCGAAGAAAACCCACGCGAGCCCGCAGAGAACCCTAACTCAACACAGTGAGGACCCACCTGGGATCGAACCCACGACCCCTGAACCATAAGGCCGCCGAAAAAACCAACAAACATCCCCTAAAGTCAATCCTAACCATTCCGCCCCACTTTTTTAATAACCAAAATGCGTGACCGGATGATTCGCCGAAAGACGTTTCGCCGACGGACGTTTGACAGAGGGACAGGTCGCCGAATGGACGTTTCACCGAACGACATTTTACCAAGCAATTCACTTCCCTGGGCTCGGTTCTAGTGTCCAAAAAGCTCCAGTATTTGTATTTAATCATTAAATGCTGTTTTAGGATGGATTTGACCCGATTGCTGTCATTTTACGGCTCGGTTCTGCTACATCTGCCTGCCCAACAGTGCTTATTCCCGGGCTGCCATTGACGGTAGACTCATAAATTGAGAGTAATGAGCGGCAAAGGGAAATGAATCATTGATTTTTACTATCATTTGGACAACGCCGGCGGTGGGCCGGATTAAAAATCCTAACGGGCCGTATATGGCCCGCGGGCCGAGGTTGAAAAACTTGGACACACACCATCCGGGGGCGGGGCGAGCGCGCGAATCCCGTTTCGGCAAAACCTCCGTTCGGCCGAATGAACGTTCGGCCGAACGTCCATTCGGCGACCTGTCCGTCTGTCAAACGTCCGTCGGCGAAACGCCAGTCGGCGACCTGTCCGTCGGCGAAACGTCTTTCGGCGAATCATCCGAGTACCCCAAAATGACCCCAAAACATAAACAGACAAACTTAAGCAATCTACAAAGGGGTTAAAAACACCAAACGATTCACAGTCCTGGGGTCGTGGGTTCGATGCCAGGTCCGGACCTTCCTGTGTGGAGTTTACACGTTCTCCCCGGGCTTGCGTGGCCTTTCTCCAGGTACTACTTCGGAAAAAAACTTGCATGCTAGGCTAGGCTAGGCTAATTGGTTGAAAAGTCTAAATTGTTTGACCCTAGCTACAATCGGTTGTCCTTTGTGCCATGGGATTGACTGGCCGCCCATTCAGGGTGTCCCCCATACTTGGCTGGCTCCAGCACCCCCCCGCGACCCTTGAGAATACGACTGCGTCTTTACCTTGTACTCTGAGAATCAACTTTTCCTGCGCTTTTTCTCGCCCCACGGTGACCTTGCAAAAGTACTCGCCCTGATCCAGCGCCTTTCCAATGAGCAGCGAGGACGCCCCCCGCCGGAGGTCGCCCACCAACGAGTAGCCCTCCACGCCCAGGCAGGAGGGTGCCGGAGCGGTGGCGTTGACTTCGCACTGGAAGAAAGCTTCCCCCTTGGCGTGCCTGGACCAGCTCACCCGAATGTTGCCGGGGAAATCCGCCCGCCGGGGAGGGGTGAAGGAGCACCCCAGGAGGGCTTCCTGTCCTCGTATGACCTTGACCTCCGTGGAGACGTTTAAAGTCAACTCGGAAAGGCAGACGCTTCCTGCGGGGGCCGCCGGGGAGAAAATGAGCCAATCTGCGCCGTTCATTTTTGTATTTGCCGATGAATAACTGATTGGTCGATATTGGTGACGGTAGATGTCCAATCTATTTGAAGTGGGAGGGTTGGGAGCGAACGAATCAACGTTCATTCGCCCCCCACCCTCCCGTGTACAATCAATTGGCCGTCAACTAATGATGAACTCCTCTCTATTCATGGCAGAAGCACAAAAAAGCTTTCTCTGCCCCTACTAACATGGGCTCCTGGCGGCCATGTTGGCAGGGGCAAGAGTTCCCATCAAAAGCATTGCGTTGACATTCAAATCTAATCGTAGCTAGCTTATATTTCTTAATGGAAAGTTTTCTTTGTCAAAGCATCTGCTATTGACTCTTTTGCTGCCGTGGATAGCGCCAGGTGTCCAATCCGCTTGAAGTGGGAGGGTTGACAGAGAATGAATGTTGCTTCATTTGGTGCCACGTTTCCAGCTCAAATGGATTTGGGATTAAAATCAATTCAGTTCATGGCAGAAATGTGAAAATATGCCATTTTTTGTCTCATTGACCAAAATTTCAAATATTTCTAAACAGTGTAGTCCAATTTAACGCAATTCTTCAGTAAATTATTTTGGTTTCAACCTGCCATTTTGTTTCCCATCAACCAAAATGTCTGAAAATTTGAAACATCTTCTCAATCAATTACATTTAAACTCAATTCTTCATTACATTTTGCTTCTCAAAATTAAAGCATTGATGTTCAAATTGCTGCCTATAAAAAAATACAATAAATATTCAATGAGTCCAACTCTTGCCCCGCAAAAATAGTCAGAAAATGGCAACACGTCATAAATAACCCCACAAAATATTTCAAAATGATCCACCACAGATCAAATTATGACAAGACGTGGTTGTAAATGTCAACCACGTTTCAAGATTAGCGTCCTCTTTTCACACCACCCAAAAAAAACCACAAGATCCTCTTAATGTTCTCCTGCCTGGAAAACCAGGATGCTACGTACGCTACGCTAGCACAACTCACCTGTGACGATAGCGCTCAGTAGCATTCCAAAAAAGTCCAGCATGTTGACCCGAGGCGTGCGGCCAACCGCCAAAACGTCCGTCGACGCTTGACTGACAGCAAGCCAGGAAGGAAACAGGCCACAGGATGATGACTCAATACTCCAAAAAGAAAAAAAGGAAGAATAATAATAACTGCAAGACGCACCCTCACATGCTAATGTAGCTTGTGCTAATGTTATTGCAGCATTTAAGCTACTTTTTGGGTGGCTTTGATGGATTTTTGGGTGGCTTTGAGGGATTTTCAAGTTATTTTTGCGCAAGAGCATGTTTTTTTGGGGTCCGTTCTATTTTTGGCCAAATCCGGTTCCAGCAAGTCAAGTTTCTGCTCTGTTTTTGAAAGAAATGCTTCCTCAAAATAAAGCAGAAGGTGGTCACCACTGAGCACGTTTATTTAAATGTCATTATTAGTTTAGCCATCTGTCTTGTGGTAGTTAATAAGCAACAGGAATTGATGTTGAAAACACCTATTGACAGCAATAAATGTCCAAAATAACTAAAAAATACTACAAAAAAGACAAAACAAAGACAAGAAACATAGTATTTTAGTTCTGCGTCAATGTAGTTAATCACTTCCATATAAAAATGCCAAAAACAGAAGCGTAAATGATTATTAGCATTAGCACGATCTTAGCACCCTAAGTAAGCAAGTGGCAAGGCTAATTCTCCAAAACTATAAAAATAACTACTAAAGTACTGAGCAAAAACAACACAAAGACAAAAAAATCATACAAAAGACGAGCAAAACAAAGAAAAATATAGTAAAGATGTACAGTAAAAATGCTAATTAATCTGCTAGTGTTACACCCTGCATTCGATCTTGAGACACAGGGGGAAATAATCAGAACAGCGAAATGTTGTTGTTACTTCAATCCAAACTTTTACTGTAATCAATTAACACAAAAACCCATAACATACAATTACACCCATATATATACATTATCAACACGTTAGAACCCAAAACACAATGCACACACACACTCGTTCAACACACGGTCATAACTTGTCATATCTTTTCCCATTACAACTTCCAGTAGTCCTACTATTATTCAACAGGGCAAACAATGCAATATCAACAATATAACATCCTTTCTATGACCGTTATAGACACTGTCAACGATAATGGTGGCCGAAGGTAGCGTGCTAAATGCTATTCCATGTGCGTGCCCCGAGACTCTCACATTCACGCCCGTAATTCAAAAGTAAATAAACATTAATAACCATTATCTCTTTTCTCACACGCTAAACAGTGTATATTACAAACCCCAAACTCAAACAGCCTTTACAACAAACAGCATACCTTGACACACAGGGGGAAATAATCAGAACAGCGAGATGTTGTTGTTAGTTCAATCCAACTTTTACTGTAATGATTCAGCACACCTCCCGTGCATCAAGCTATTTGCTAAGACATCAATAATCGAATACCTATCTTCTTTAACATGCCCCACACTTGCCATGTGGATCCAAGGATCAACAATCGAACACCGATACACACATTCAATCCAAACTCGTCATAGCTTCTTTACATGCAATCGTTAATAAATCAAACACTCTAGCATGTCACACTAATAAATCAAACACTCTAGTATGTCACACTAATAGATCAAACACTCTAGTATGTCACACTCTCCCCCACAAAAACAAATGTCGTCCCGACATCAGTATATTCCAAATATCTTCCCCTTGTTGGTTGTAATGCTGAACAGTCTAGCGAACTTGTCATTTCACATCCTCTTCTGTAAGCTGATACTCATGAAAACTCCAGGCGGCAAGGGCCACAGTTCAAATATAATCCACAACTCGTACGGTCCACGTTCACTGGATGGAAACTGTAATCACAGTCGTAACAGTCCATGTTCGCATAATACATGCCACCCTTGTAGGCTCAAGCCTGTTGGAGTCCATACGTAAAGGGTGGTTGAATGTAATATGGCTGCAAGTGTACTAACCAAGGAACCACTCCTGGTGCAGGGTAAGCAGGTAGCAGCTGATGTGGTGACTGGGTACTATAACAGGAGGGGACACCAAGCTGATCATAGGTTGTTCGTCGTGGTGGATGTCTCTCCCTTCTTGGCCGTTCATAAGTCAACGCCTCAGGTTCATTCACAGTGGTTGGCGGAGAGGTCTCTGATAAATGATCATCACGAGGATCTTCAACAGCCAGATTTGTTCCCTCACCAGGCAGGTCCTCCAGCTGATAGTAATCTTCTTGTTGTACTGGTCCGGAAGCAGGGCCCTTCACTTCGAGTCTCTGATTCGCTGGCAGTGGCCTGTGCTTAGACTCCATCCCTTGGGCATCTCTCTCATTTAGCACCTGGAGGGGCTCATAGTGAAAGTCATCTTCGTAACCACTGTCTTGGTCTGTCTCTTGAAGATGAGATACCGGCTGCTGTTTATTTCTCTCCATACTCTTGTCAATTTTTCCTCCTTCTGGTGTCAGGTTTTTTATCAGGATGCGCTCTCCTGGTTGTAGCACGGAGCTCCTCACTTTGGTGTCATAGTGCTTTTTACCTCGTTCTGCAGCTTTTCGTACACTCACGGTGGCAATGGTGTACGCCTCCTCCATCCCTTGTCTCCCTTTCTCCACTTTGGCCTTGTATAACTCCAGCTTGTCAGCTTTGATTGCGCGTTCGTCTTCCGCAAGATCCACGCGTCCGTCTGCTGCCTGCTGGTGAGAAGAAGAAGAAAAACAAGCTAACATCCTATTGCGCCGCCATTTTTGTTGTCACTTCCTGTTCATTTTGGACTATTTTGGGTCACTTTCTGTTCATTTTGGACTATTTTGGCTCACTTTATGTTCATTTTGATCTATTTTGGGTCACTTTATGTTCATTTTGGACTATTTTAGTTCACTTTCTGTTCATTTTGGACTATTTTGGGTCACTTTCTTTTCATTTTGGACTATTTTGGGTCACTTTCTGTTCATTTTACATTACTTCTGCTAATATTAGGGGAACTTGCTGCTTATTTTGGGGCACTTACATGGCCATTTTGTCAGGTCTTTTGTTTGTTTTTGTTTTCCATCTTTTGTTTATCACATAACAAAAGTGCTGATGCACAACTTAAGATTTTAATGGAAAATATAACTCCAAAATAACCACACAAATATTGAAAACTGGGAAAAATGAACTAAAATACAATCTTAACCGGGTAGGCCAACAACGAGGGAGACGCACACCGACAAAAGGCAATCATGGCGAAAAACACTCCCATGCCGGCCAGCGCATATAAACACGGGGTTTAAATACACAGACGGGGGTTGATTGACGAGATAATTGCAAACAGCTTGGTGGAAAAAAAACCTGCCATCCACCAAAGCCCCAAAAAACTTGACAGACGCCATCTTTCTTCCCCCGCGGTCAGATCATGTGGGCGGTGCTGACCACGCGCTCCACGCCGCTGATCCTGGCCGGCATGTCGGTGGAGCGCTACCTGTCCATCTGCTTCCCGCTCCACTACGCGCAAATGTGCACGGTGCGGCGCACGCTGCTGCTGATCGGCGCCATCTTGACGCTGACCGCCACGCCGCCCGTCACCGACCTGCTGCTCAGCGTCCAGCGGGAGCCATCGGGCTTCTTCCGCGCCGCCATCTTCTGCGACCACGCGCTGCTCTTTCGCCACCACGCCATCTACGTCAAGAACTTTGTCTTCGACAGCGTCTACTTGTCCTTCGTGGTCCTCACCCTGCTCTTCACCTACTGCAAGATCATGATGACGGCCCGCGCCGCCGCCTCCGCCGGGCTGGCCTCCGTCACGCGGGCCCGCAACACCGTCATGCTGCACGGCCTGCAGGTGGCGCCGCTCGGCCTTCGGGTTCTTTCGCGTTCGGCGACGGTGTCCGCTCGCTGTCGACCGTGACGCTTCGAATAGAGCGATAAGAAGTTCTGTTCAATTGGCAGAAGCATAAACGGAGCTTTCTCGGCCCTATCGACCGAAATGGCCTCGGGGTGGCCATGTTGGTACAGGAGATTCCCATTAGACATGGCATTGAAATCATAACAAGCTTATTTCTCGAAAAGAACATTCGACTCAATGGCGCTAGACGTCCCAAGCGTTTGAAGCAGGAGGGGTGGCAGCGTATACACGAGGGTTCATTTGCTGCCAACTTTCCCGCTTCAAATCAATTGGACGTCTCGCAAAAATGGCCTCAGGGCAGCCATGTTGGTAAGGGCCAGCTTCCCATCGACACCAATGCATTGATAAGCGAATGTAGCCACATTTAACTTATTTTCTCAGCTATTTTTGTGGTTGTTGATCGCGCCGCATTTGTTCCGCCACGTCTTTCAGTTGCTGCTGTGCATGCTGGCCTTCGTAGTCCCGTCCCTGCAGGCGGCGCTGATCTCGCTCTTCCCGCGGCTGAGCCTGGAGATCCGCTACATCTTCTTCCTGCTGGTCTACATCATCCCGCGCTTCCTCAGCCCCGTCATC